>NC_080072.1:75866709-76171320 GCF_949987535.1 Balaenoptera acutorostrata
AGTTCTATCACATTATCATTATTTTCTTCTAGCTACTGTGAATGACGTATACATCTTCAGTTTTCACATTTTGCCAATCTGTAATCTGGTTTCCTTGTTGTTGAACTTAACCATTTACCTTAGTTCTAAGGGTGCCTATTAATGACTTTCTGGGACAGGTGCTGGAGCCAGATACCACTGAATAGTTTAAAGTTTGCTGGGGCCGGGGTTCAATTGATCTGATCTCAGAGGCTGCAAGGGTGGCATGTAGAGCTATGGTCTCCCTTTCACCCTTCCCCTCCCTTCCTCCCTCCCTGCCTCCTTCTTCCCTTCTTTCATTCTTCCGTTCTCTTTTCTCTTACTTTTAATTAAAAAAATAAAGCTACAAGAAAGCTGAAGAAACATTGAATGACCATAAAACCTCCATCAAGGTTCCCAAGTGTTTATAATTTGCCACATTTGTTTTTCTCTTAATATACATGTTCATAGACATCTGTGTACTTTTCTTTGAAAGTTTGGTTCAGACATGTTGAACCTTCCTGAACTGAACACTTAATAACCTATTATGATTCCATTATGACTGTATATTCCTTATCTGGTTACATATTTCAAAGACATAATTGCACAGGAATAATTCTGATAGAAATTTTCTTGAATTTCTTGAAAGACGACTTTTCTTGAATTTCTCATAAGGCAAAATTTTTGTCTACATTTTATTAAACTATAGTAAAAAAAAAATATAGTAAATATACAAAACAGCCAGTATTACATAACTCAGAATAGAAGAACAACAAGCATTAAGGAATAAGATAACACATACAGTTGATATAATTTCTTTTTTAGTATTATTTTCAAATTTATTTTAATGATAATATATAATCTGGCCTTTCCCCCGACTCAAATCTTGGGCCAGCTCATCATGCAGATCAGCTGATTATCAGGCTCTGACTTAGTGATTTTTAATAGCTTTAGAATATTCACTCATCTTACCTCTCACTCTTTATGGTCATTGATCTTATTATGGAGTTCTGGCTCTCTAGGGCCTTTGAGTCTCTTGGAATTAGACTAGCACATCAATTTTCCATTAGCATTTCTTTCTAAGGATTGCATGTGAAAATTTAGTTACTCTCCAAGGCTGCTATCTATTTTTAAAAGGAACAAAACATATAGAGTGCTTCTAGAAAATATAAAGAATAACTTCATTCTCATACTAATGGACAAAGAAGGAGAGCCTAGAGAGACAAAATGAGGGATAGAAGGACTGGAATGCAAATGAGTGGCTCTTCAGAATACACTTAGGAAAGCTAGAAATGCTTTCTAGACTTGGGATAAAATAAACAAAAAAAATTAAAGCCTAAGGGGAAAGGGGTAGGAAGGTGATAAGGAGGTAGAAGATGACAACAGACATTCTCCAGCAGGCAGGAGCTGTGGGGCTGAGATCCATGAACACTGGACAATGATTAAGTGGCTCATTGGAAGGAAGAGTTAAGACAGTTTGATTTACATTTGACATCAAGATTGTTGTTCTAAAATGGAAAATGCTCATACACAGCTTTACTTCTGTCAGAGTTTGATGTGAGCAGATCATAATTAATAATGAGATTGCCTATCAAATTTAGAAGTATTTCTACATATGAAATAGAAGTGAAATTGAACTGAGAATCTATTTGGTAGAAACTTGAGTGGCTTTACTAAGTATTTTATATCTTCTGCTGCCTCTTGGATACCACTATATACTTACTAATGTTGAAGGAGTTGAGGGTTAGAAATCACAAGGGCCAAACTGGATTGATTTGCCTTTGTCTCTGATTTGACATTCACTTTTAAACTACCTTGGCTTATGCCTAACTTTTCATTCCCATAAGTCTTGTTTTCTCTCATGGACATTAAGCTCCTTGACAACAGTAATTGAATACTGTGTGTCTTTTTCTATATTTGCATTATATCCAGAGTGTTCCCTCAATAAATCTTTTCTGAAAGAATAAATTACAATAGAAAATTAAGGGGGCAGGTATTTTTTCAGATACATATAAATCTGAGAGACACTGGAACATGGAAATCTAGTGAATCTCTTGTTGTCTACAGGACACCTTCTTAACTTATTAGCATGGCCCTCCACAATCTCAGAATGTTTAGCATTGTCTACCTCACCATTCACCCCATATTCTGAAACACTGAACTAGTTGTCATTCCACAATATGCCATAGAATTTCTTCTTTCCATGACATTCCCTCTGGAACACTTTAGCACCACAATTTTCCTGGCACTCAAAATCCTACTTGCCTTTCAAGCTCCCTGTAATGTCCATTCCTTCCTTCACACCTCAACATCAAAATTCATCTCTCCTTCATAATGTGTAATCATATGCCTATAGCTATTTTTGTAATTACAGTGTAAATAAGTTAGCTGTTAACTAACCTGGTGGATAAAAGATATGTCAGTCTCTGTTTTATTCATGATTTTATCTCACATGCATATTTTCATGACAGGCACTGATAGAAACATCAGTTAGGGCCATTAGGACTACTACTGTCTCACTTCCCTCCAGTGCAACCATCTCCAGCATTTCCTATAGAAAATTAGAGGAAGGCTGCTTGAGAAGAGGAACAGGCCTATAGCTCTTTCAACTTATTCTGGTTTTGATCCTGCAGGGGCAATGTAACATAGTTCCAAAATCACCATTTGTTATCTTCAAAAAGAGGACTATATTCTTATTGAATGTCCTGCAATGACATGCAGCCTGAAGAGCCAGTCCACTAAGTTTCAAGGTCAGTTTAGTTTAAATACCAAACTTAGGGAATGGCACAAAGGAACTTCACCTCCTGAACCAGTGAGAATTGTGACAAGACTTAACTGAACTTGAAAGCATTATTTAGTTTCAAAGACATGGATATTTACATTTTAACTGTAGTATTACTTTAGTTATTCTTATTGATATTTGCCTTTGTCTATGCTAGTTCTTATTTGTATATATGTATATAAAATATATGCAAATTAATCAGATTTATATTGAGAAATGTACAAGTATTTAAGTATATTTAATGTGCCCTTTCAACACATATTTTGTTATTTGCACAGCTCATGTGGAAAGTAAATTAAGATCAGAAGGTTTGTTTTTAGTCTAACTTAGATTTAAGACTGTTTCATCAACACTTTGATATCCCAGTGAATTTTTTCCTACTCTACAGACATTTAATATTTTATTGTATTTTTTACCTCTCATTTCCCAAGATTTAAGCTTACACTTGAAACACTGATGCAAAATAAATTAATGATGGGTCTTCAGACTTTTTGGCACCAAAATGTTAATCAATCAGTTTTTAAGGAGTGTACCCATCTCAGAGACAAGATGGATTGATGTTTACTTCCTTACTCCTAGTGATACAAGAGAGTAAGTAAGTTCTTGTCTCATCACAGAAAGAATTCAGAGATTAGACAGGGAGGTCAAGAAGGTAAAGTGAGGATTTATTAAGTGATAGTACACTCTCAAGGGGAGAGCGGGCAGATTCAGGTGAGTAGCTGCCCTGAGTTTGTTTGCCAGGCAAAGAAACTTCTCTATGTGGTGTATGCAGACCAAAAACAAACAAACAAAAAACAACCAAACAAATTAGTGAAAAATGTGGACTCAACACCATATCAGAATATTTCTCATTTTTTCCCACTGGATTTTTGCACTTCCCTTCCCTTCACAACACTATATTTTCTCTTTGTTTGTCTTATAATCCTCTTGGTCATATGGAATAAAACAAGGATTTTACAACTCCATTTCCAATGAACACATAAGCGCTTTTGAATTAGATATTTTGTTGTCTTGTGTTTTGCTACCCCCAGTGGGAACTCTTGGGGTTATAAATGGGATAGGGTGATTAGACAATTTCGAATGGAACTTTATTTTACAGCTCATGGAGTTGTGTAAGGTTAAAATCCGTAAAGGCTGTTACAGAGGGCCGAACTTGGGAGGATACTCCTCCGTGATGAAATACACCACTTTAAATGAATTTATATCACCTTCATCTTCCCTGTCATCATCCAAGACACAATCCTGCAGTCACTATCTTAGACGTAGAGAGTTGTTTAATTATTATTTACTCCTTTGTTTCATTTTACTAATGAAGGACTAAGGCCCAGAGAAGTAAACTGATTTTCCAAAAATTATAAGCTGTGATAAAGAGATAAGAATTGTTTCACTTCTCCTGTTACTCTGAATGTTTTTCAAACATCACTCTATTACTCTACTTTACAGCCTCCTTCTTGGAGGGTATAGCTTAGATACCATCTTTCAGATCACTTCCTTCTGTTTACATCTTAAACATCTAGGAATAGGAAGGCAGTATACATAGAGTATAAGAACATGGACTCCATCCAGAATGCCTGGATTTGAATATTGCCTCTTGGAAAACTACTTAATATCTATGATATCAATTTCCTTTATGTAAAATAGAGATGTAATTAGGGCTCTGCAGAGAAATACATAATAGGATATCTATATATCACTATCTCTATTTCTATCTCTATTACTCTATCTCTCCACCTCTCTCTCTCTCACCTTAGAAATAGATTTATTAAAAAGAACTGGTACACATGAATGTGGCGGCTGAGAAGTCCCATGATCTGCTGTCTGTAAGCTGTAGACCCAGGAAAACCAGTACTTTATTTTGAAGGCTTGAGAGCAGGAGAACTGATGGTGTAGATTTTAGTCTGAGTCTAAACACCTGAGAACCAGGAGCACCAAGAGAAGAATACCTTTGTGTCAGCTCAACCAGGTAGGCAGAGAATAAATTCAACCTTCTTCCACCATTTTGATCTATTCAGGCCCTCAATGGATTGGATGATACTCATGAACATGCACATTGGGGAGGACCATATGTTTAACTCAGATCATCAATTCAAATTCTAATCTCCCAGAAACACCTTCACAGACACACCCAGAAATAATGTTTAAGTGGCTATCTGGGCATCCTCTGCTACAGCCAAGTTGATACATAAAATTAACCCTCACTAAGATGGTAAGAATTTTAACTATCTTATAGTATTTTCATTAACATTAAACGAATATATATATATACATAAATATATATATATATATATATATATTTATATATATATTTATATATATATATATATATACACACACACACACATATAATTTAAAATTGAGCCTGGCACCTATAACAAAGTAAACACAATATAGATATTACCTATTAATATTAGGAACGTATGAACCTATTTGAAGATACACTTATGCCATCTTAGGGGATATTTTACTTAGGGAGTTCTCCATTTAGTTCACCTAAAACCAGTGTCTACTTAGTGCAGTCACTATTTGCATACTCCTTTCAGAAATATGCTTCTCTTTTTAGTTTTCCCTTTATATATGAACTTTCCAGGGTAACCTTCAAGATCATGCAGAAAACAGGCTTTGTTATCAAATTTCTAGGGCGGGTTAAGGTGGTGTCCTCTAGGCCTGATTCTTTTGAGATTCTAAACATTGGGTGTGTGTTGATAATTACAACATTTCAACACATTTCTAGAAACTTAGTATAAAAGCAAAATAGTGAAAAGCATTTCTTTTCCTGCTGTGTTGTTAAAATTTTGAAAACTGCAAATTTCCTTATTACTGGTAGATGGCAGCCCTGTGCTGCTGGTAAGAAAGAATAAGCACTGAGTTACAGTCAACAGTTTCCTTGATTCTGGACATTATTCAATGAGTAGATTACTATCATAAAAAGCCAAAATACAGAAATTTTTAGAGAGCTTGACAAAGTATCTTGTTGAAATAGATAATAATAAAGAGACAGTTTATATTAGGGTCCAATTTTCATTAAAAAAATTCCAAAATGATAAGGATTTAGAATGAGAAGACATGAGCTTATGTCCTGTGTCCTCCATCTAGTAACTGTGACTCTATGAAGAAGAGTCACCCTGAGCTTAAAATTTATGTAATCTGTAAAATGGAAATAAGTTTTTTCACAAGCTTGTTTATAGGATCAATTTAGTGATTGCTGGAAAGTACTGCTTTTAAGCTTTTTCACCAAGAGTCTTTATTTTCAACACAGAATTAATTCTTACCTGTCAGGGTAGAAATGTAGTCCCAAATACAGTACAGAAGGAAAATGTAAATGAAGTCTTCCTGTGTGGTTTTGAAAATGAATCTTTTCTACTGCAGAGTGTAATCATATTTGTGTAAATGTAAAAGTAAAGGTTTATTTTTTATTTTTAGTTTTTTTAGATTCAGAAACTAATACATTGTAAAGCAATTATACTCCAATAAAGATGTTAAAAAATATATAAAGGTTTAAGTGACATCATTATGTAAATTTCTAAACTTATTTATTAATATATAAAATCCCAGGTTCTGTGTCTTGTTCATAGTGGGCATTCACAAATTAGATTTTTTTATTTTATTAATATGCAAGGGCCAGAAACTTTGCAAGGCGGATAGTGTTTCATCTTCATAATACCTTTTTAAGTTGTATCAGATCTTCAATTCACATTTATAAAAAGTTTTAGAAATGATAAATATTTGCTTAAGGTCACATGTAAATGGAAGAGCCAGAATTTGAACTCAAGTCTTACCTCTGTGGCACAAATGAGTTGTAATTTAAGGAAAATTATTTAATATCTCTGAGCTTGCAGTGATTAGCATGTCATTTGGATAGACTATTTTTCCTGGCCAACTATACCATTGTGTTACATGTAGAAATTTAGGTAAATAAGACTCTCTACAGCTATGTTGTTACCATTGAATGATGTTGAATAGAGGTTTTTTTATTGTAATTTCTCAAACCGTAAGACAATAGGCAGTGAGTACTCTCACCTTCTAAACAAAGGTGCTTAATACTCCCTTACTAGGAGATGACTAAGCCGTTCTTTTGAGCTTTGCCACCAATACTCTTTCAGTCTATAAACAGAAAGCATAAATAGGGGAGTCCTGGAAGAGTAGCTCAAAAGCCTAGAGAATATGTTCTTTGGCTGTTGTGCTTCTTTTGCATGCAAATAGGATAGCTTACAGAGACCAGCATTGCTCATCTCAGAGACTGAAAACATATTCTCAGGCAGATGCTTGCTGAGGTGTAGAAACTCAGTGGAATTCAGTGAAAGTCCTTTGAAGAATTTCACATAATGCTGGAAGCACACAGAACATACAATGTAGGTTATACCTAAATACTAAGACTGGTGTCTGTTTATTACCTGAAGAGTTTTGAAGATGGAAGCTAGCTGAATTAGGTTGAACAAACCATATACGACGTACATTCTAAAGTAAATATTTTAATTGAATTCAAGATGGAAAGCTATAGATTCCTTTTTTTAATTTTCAGAGAGAGATGGCATGATTTATCTTCAGATTATTCTGGCCACTGCATGGAGATGAGTCTATCACATGGAATAAAAACAGGGTCATCTTAAGGAGATTATTGCAGTGAGAGGTGTGTTTTGACTAAGGGTGTAGCAACTAAAATTTACATATCTCCCTCTCCCTATTTTTGAATATTCCCTTAGGAATTAGATGAAAATGATCATACATTTTGATAAAAGTAGTTCCTATAGAGTAGGAATAGTCAACAGATATAACAATCAGGATGGGAAAATGGGCTCTATCTTATTCCTAATGGGTGAGGTGCTTTTGATTTGAGTGACCCTGATAATGTACATAACTTCCTCACTTTCTACTAACAGAAGAGTAGGCATTTGTCATAGCATTGGCACTCCATGCTTGCAAGGAGAGACAGGAAGAGATCCGTTGTTGTCTTGAGCAGGCTAGTAATTTGCCGTTGTGTCTCCTCCAACTTTGAATACAAAATTATCATGTATTGTTTAATATATCTTAAAGTACAAGATGAGAACTGCTTGAGGAATAGAAGGTGAAGATATTGTGGTGATAATACTCTACCTCCTCTCCGCAATTAAGGAAATACAAAGCCGTATCATTTCAGAAAAATGTTTTTTTTAAGAAGGGGTAAGTTGGGACAAAGTGAGAGAGCAGCATGGACTTATATATACTACCAAATGTAAAATAGATAGCTAGTGGGGGGCTTCCCTGGTGGTGCAGTGGTTGAGAATCTGCCTGCTAATGCAGGGGACACGAGTTCGAGCCCTGGTCTGGGAAGATCCCACATGCCGTGGAGCAACTAGGCCCATGAGCCACAGCTACTGAGCCTGCGTGTCTGGAGCCTGTGCTCCGCAACAAGAGAGGCCGCAAGAGTGAGAGGCCCGCGCACTGCGATGAAGAGTGGCCCCCGCTTGCCACAACTAGAGAAAGCCCTCGCACAGAAACGAAGACCCAACACAGCCAAAAATAAATAAATAAAAATAAAAAAAAAAAAAAAAAAAAAAAAAAAAATAGATAGCTAGTGGGAAGCAGCCACATAGCACAGGGAGATCAGCTCGGTGCTTTGTCTCCACCTAGAGGGGTGGGATAAGGAGGGTGGGAGGGAGACGCAAGAGGGAGGAGATATAGGGATATGTGTATATGTATAGCTGATTCACTTTGTTATAAATCAGAAATGAACACACAGTTGTAAAGCAATTATACTCCAATAAAGATGTTTAAAAAAAAAAAAGAAGGGATTTTCGTTAACTCAAATTGTTTTGCTAGAAGGTCGCTTATAGGTCTTGCCTCCCATGTTAAGTTCTTACTGAAGTATTTTTTCCAGCCATATTTTTACTCCAGTCTTACCCCACCCCCCCTTTTTTTGGTAATTTAAGACTATTTGTAATGCTTTCAAGCCCCTTATAGGTTAGTGATCAGAGAACCTGTCTGGTTGGCTTGCCCTGTAATCTATCTTTTCTAATAGATGCTGGCCTTTTGGCTATTTGCTTAATATTTCTGTACTTAAGAAAGATTAACTTTGTACCATTTGACCAGCTGGTAAGTATAGACTATAATGATCCAAGTCTTGAATGAGATAATGGCCCTTCAGAGAGTCAGTCCTTCTGGCATGTTCAATGGCTATGCAAAAGTAAGAGAGATCTCACTTATAATTAATTTGAGTATATTCAATCATCAAGTAAGAGGAGTTTTCCAAGTGGAACCAAGATTTAAGGGAAACGTTTCATAAAATCCATTAAAAAATCAAGAAGTATTGTCACTCTTCCTGAAGGCAATAGTTTTGAATAAAGAAATCATGTACTTTGGTGTTGAGTATGTGTTATATATAGGATACTAGGCACATGATATTCAGACAGAGAAATTAGATAACATGAAACATTTCCAATTGAAAACTCTCCAAACCACTGCCTTCATCTGAGACCTGCTGCCAATTTCAAAACTATACAAGCATTAAGGATGCCAAGGAGGGTCTTGCAAATTAACCTCTATTACATGATCAGAAGGAAAGAGCCAAAGAAAGTAGAGAGATCATTAATCTTTGAATTTGTCTTGAGGTCACCTCTGCAGGAGGTGGGAGCTCAGACAGGAAGTAGGAAATCTGGGAAACCTCACATATAGATTTGCTAATGAAGAAACTGATGGGAAAGGGAATGTCACATCATTCATCACTGACTGTCTGGATATTACCAAATTTTATGGTGGAGGACGCTAGATCCTTTCTTTAACATACTTGGCCTTTAAACAGAAGAAAAAGTAGCATTGCCCTATCTTACTCCCTGGATGAAACAGTTCACATCATGTTTCTAGAAAGAGAAATAGAATAGTTATGAGCATGAGATTCAGAGTCAGGTGAATCAAGCTATGCTTCTGACTCCCTTATGTATTGCATGGAAAAGTTGCTTAAATTTACTGAGACTCATTTTTCTCTTCTACAAAATAAGGCTAATAATACATAATCACATTGTTGTTTTGAGGTCAGGTGAGATAATGTTTATAAATTGCTCAACACAATGAGTGAATGCTATCTGTTACAGTAATTAGGCTGATCCATCAGCCATGGGATGAAAATTCTGTTTCTCTCTTTGCTAGTTAAGAACGCTTGGAATCACAAAATTCACGAAAAGAAAGTTAATATCCTGGACATAACATATTTTGTTACAATTTTGCCTCAGTTTGTCCTTCCACCTCAGCAGTTATCAACCCCTGGTACACACTAGAATCACTTGGGATGTCTTAGAAGACACAGGTGCCAGTCTATTCTGATGAATTACACCACAATCTTAGGTGATTCTTTGTGTAACAGTCTTTTAAGTATCACTGCTTAAACTCACCAGGACTCATTTATGCACAACATCTGAAGATTTTCTGTATTACAACAGAAGCACTTTTCCTGTGAAGAGCTCACTCTCAGCATGGTTGAAAGTGTAGGTTGAACAATTAAATTTGCAGATGCTAAATATTTAAACTAGTAATAGTATCCATTCTGAAGAGCAAATGAAAGATTTGTTTCTGTGGCTTCTGTACTAAGTACAATACTACAGTAATAATAAATCCTGGTTATCTTCCTTTTTCACTTTTTGATTTTAGAAATTTTAATGAGCACACCCTATTTACCATTCTCAAAATTTAGTCAGTGGAATAGACAAACATGAAAGCACAAGATTATAGGTTACGGTAAAGATATGCTCAGGTACCAACACAAGGAAGAATTATTTAAATCCAATGGAGAGGGCTTTTTGGATGATACTATACTGAAGTTCACTTGTTCATTTATTTATTCAAAAAAAGTTCTGGTAGACTCTGATAGGAAAAAAACCAAGAAGAAAAATTTGGTCCTTGACATCATGGGATCCATAATTTAGAAATCTTGACAGATGCATAGAGTTAGTTAAAAAGCAAAGATAATTCTACGCATAAAGAACAGCATGTGGGTTAGCGCAGATATGCAAATGCAAGGGTTTTGGGGAAGAGTAGTACAAAATGGGGAAATCAAATATGAAATGGGGATTAGCTTTCATTGCTATCCCTGAGTTTTGAACTTGATCCTAAGGGCTTGATCAATGAGCCATCAAGGTTCTTTTCAAAGATTTTAATGCAGAAATGAAGTAGGTAGAACTTAGAGGTAATGCCGTAATTCAGGTGGAATCTGATGAATGCACACACTAAGGCAGTAACAGTAAGTTTGGGAATGATGAAGGTTGATTTAGGTGTATTCAGAAGTTGAAATATGAAGGAGTTGATAAATGCCAGACACTGATGGCTACATGGGAGAATAGATAACTTGAAGGTTTCCGTTTGGAACTTGAGAGTAAATAGTGTTTACCATTAATGGCAATAAAGAATCCCAAATTCGGAGCTGTATTGAGAGAAATTGATGAATTGAGAGTGAAATGCTTGGGGAGAAATAACAAGGTAGTATCATTCAACATTGGTTTTTGTGATTAAAGTGAGGTATGTGGTCAGATAAGTGATACAAATTTCTTAAAATTATCCTTCTTTGTTAGATATTCAAATATGACTTGTGAATATTCAGATTCCACTAAAACAGATAGTGTTTTCTATTCTATATGCGGGAACCTTGGCTAAGTTATTCTAAGAAGTTTCATTTGGATACAAACCTTGTAGTATATGTGCCAAATATTAAACATGTAAACTGTACATGGACAAAGAGAATCCTTGAGATATCTTAAATTTTATGCATCAATATGCTAATTACAAATGAACAACGATGGCCTTTCTTGTGGTGTCACATGAAGTCTTGACCAGGCCACCTCTTCTTTATTCTTCCTTTGTAGTTTTTCTGGAATGGCATTGAACTTCAGTCTTCTCCAAGTACCACACTGGTTTTACCCTTTTCCAGGTAGTTCTTTCTTTCTCTTAGGGCTCTCTCTCATCATCAACATAAATTCAATGTTGTGTGTTGTTGAAACAAGGAAAAGACCTTTTGAGAGTTGTACTAGGGCACTGTCATTTCTCATTGGCATAGCTAACGCCCCAATATTCTTTTTTTTCACCTATTCTAGGTAGCAATTTGGAATGAAAAAAAATATGTTACTCTGGCATAAGTCCCACCAGAAGTATTAAACCTGGCTAGCACTACTCGTTATGACAGAGTAAATGAATACATTCACATTTTACCCTGGTCACTTTTCCTTAAGGGTAATTCGAGGGAGAGTTACTCTTTTTTGCTTTCACAAACACTGAACTGTTCAGTGTAGTATGTGTATACCTACACGGATCACGCATATGAATGTGTTAATGTACCAATATATAGTTGAAATAGTGACATTGACTCCAAATTGATGTTACCTACTGATCATATATTATATATATATTATTTATCTAACCAATAAGTTTTCCTTGAGAGAGATGTTATCTATAATAACATGACAGCATCTTTCTATACATACTTCTGCACATTGAAAAATATATTTTTCAATATATTTGCTGAGGAGGAAAAAGTTGGGCAACATGGACAATCCTTATGGATTAACTGAGTATTTTCTTTAACTCAGTGGTGAGAACACCAGGATTTAAACAAGAATTCACTGAAAATTCTTTGGAAATAGAAAAGTCCTTTTGGGGGCAGGGGGGATGTGAAAGGGGAAATATATGTGGAAAAAACTCAGAAATTTCACTGAGATAAGTGATACCTCAGAGTATTGTTCCTTGAAATTTTAGTGAAATGCATTCTTATTAAAATATAGATAGCTTGTGCATTCTATAGTCAAGAATAATTCATGCATAAGTAGTACCAGTAGATAATAAATTTGGTGTTTTCTTTTTTTGTTGTTGCTTTTAAAGATTCAGTGTTCATACATGAGATCCACAGCAAAACAAAAAGCAGTCTGAAAAAGGCCTGGTGCTAGTCTAGAAAGGACCCCACAAAATATTTATATTGATAAATTAACCGCAAATTATGGTCTTCCTGGTCCATAGAAACCCGATTTTTCTGGTGTACTGAGAATATGTGCAAAATAGCAAGAGCTGTCAATTAAGGAGGCTTAAGGAATTTTCAGCTTCTATAACCTGTCTTCTTAACCTCAGGCCCATAAATGGAATTTAGGAGGACTATAACGTCTCTGAAACAGTGCATGTTTCTGAAGAGGTAGTCAAATTATCAAATGGGTATATGAAAAAGGAAAGAAAAGAAAAAAAGAAAAAACTGATCAGGTTAGAAATAGCCAAGCCAAGAAAACTGCAATATTTTCAACCAAGACTCTCCTTCCTAGGAAGAAGCCTTATAATATTTGATTCTCTCTTATTTTTTCTCTCCATCTCTGTCACTTTCTCACTCTGTTTTTCTCATTTTCTTTCTTTCTTTTTTTTAAACATTCCTATTGTCCCTAGTAACATCTAATACAACTGACTAGATTTGCTTCCATTAAATTATCATATTTTAATTATTCAACACTGAGATTACTTACAGATTACCTTGATGGTTATTTTGAGTGTTCCTAACTTCTTAATCTATTTCAGATTATTTTAGTTTATTAATACAGATGACACTATCTCCAGTACATATTTATTTCACTATTTTAAATACAAGGATAACCTTGATTCTGAGCATTTTGATGCATCTCTATGTTAGGTGTCATTTGGGGTAAAATTTAATTTTGACACACACACGATTTTCTCCCTTTTAACATAAAATGAATTATCATATAAAACAGAATTTACAGCATTTGTACTAACTACAAAGATTAACATTTTCATACTGAATTATGTTTTAGTTTGTCTCTAGATAGGGATGTCATGATTGATTTCTTCATGTTAAACATAAAATCAGGAAAAAATAAAGAATTACAAAGTATATCATCTATAATCTATTTGGGAACTTCCTTATTGTAAGTTTATAGGTGCTATTCTAAGAACCAGCCACATTTTTGCATTTTGGGCTGATGTATCTTTGGTGGGATAAGTCACAGTTACAGTTTATTAGACTTTAATAATTTTCTGTTGGATGTGGACGCTATACATCCCATTCTTGCAGCATACATCTATGGCTCAGAACCAGTATTCACTTAAAATGCAGAAAAATTATTATTCTTATAAAAATTCAAGTGAACTTTGATATATCATACTTGTGTGGATAAACTAGCAAAATTTCTGATATTGATATATCCAAGGTAACTACAGTTTAATATCATTGTGAACAATTGTAAACTAAGATGGCAATGGGGAAGATCTTTTACCTTATCCTTGCTGAAAGTATTATCAAAACATATTGTTTGTACTTACAGCATTATAGCTGTCATCCTCTGTATTTATGTTGTGTCTACCTTTTCTACTAGACCCTGAATTCCCGAAGGGCCATGTCAGTTTCTCTATATCTTAGCAGCCCTGAGCAAAATGATATCATACAACTGCTACCCTTTAAGTGTGTGTTGGAGTACAACTGATTGCTACATTCCTACAGGACAATCCTTTTTAGTGCTATGAGGAATAGGTAAGACTAATAAGCTACTTTGAGTTAGAATTTCAAAATTGTGCACTTCTTGGAGGGCAATATAGAGAAATGGTTAAGAAATAGAAAACCTAGGATAAAAAAACTGTCTCTGCTATTCTTCTCATATGACATTGAAAAAACTAGGTAAACTACCAGAGTTTTGGTATCTTTAAAATGGGGATGATATTTTAAAATGGGTCACAGTTCATAGGCTTAACTCATTTTTTCTCTGAAGTCTTCATCAGCTCAGCACCCTTCACAGTATCCTCCATGATTGCCTGCTATGCTAAATAGTCCTGCTGTCTACTATAGAGACCTCCAGAACCACTTGATATCACTCATAATTTCCCTCTAAATTGAGTTAAGACCATTGCTCTAGCTTTAAGAAATGTCACAGACTGACCAAGATTTCTCTCTTAGGTTCAGAAAGTAAGTGTATATGGGCATATAAACCATAAGTGTATGTATTACTTTAGAAAGTAAATGTATATGGGCATATAAACCATAATTAGCAGTTGTCCTCTTTTCTATAGTATCTTGAAGAAAATACCACTGCAAGTATCTAAAGTCTGAATATGTTAGCAGTCAAGGCTTATGAATTTTATGTATATAAATAACACCTGCAAGCCTTTACATTCATGTTATTCTAATCTAGAAATTAATGCCTCCTAAGACTGTTTTAAGAATTAAATGAGACAGGTCCAAAGCATTTTGGACCAATGTAAATGATACAGGGTAAATGACCCAGAATGGTGATTAATGTCATTATGTTTTAGGTAATACCTAATAGTGAAAAGTCTTTCTCAACAAGAGTATATTCACTTGAAATAATTAATAATTAAAAATGCTAGTTAAGATTAGAGCACCCATTATGTTCTGTGCATAGTATAGAACAACATATGAGCAAATAAAGGCACAAAAAATCGAGTACCTTGTTTACAATCACACAGATGATAACTAGTAGAACCAGTATTTGAACCCAGGAAGGCTGACTCCACAGCCCATACTTCTTTTCTGTAGGCGGTCAGATAGTAAATACTTTTGTTTTTGGGTCATATGGTCTCTGTTACAACTACTCAACTCTATAGTGTGGAAGCAGCCTTGAACTATACATAAACAAACGAGCATAGCTGTCTTCCAATAAAACTTTATTTACAAAAACAGGTGGCATGCCTAATTTGGCTCATGAGCTGTAGTTTGCTGATACTTGCTCTAAAACAAAGTTTCCAAAGTTTTGGAATATCATTAAACGTTTTTCACAAAATAAGGAGATAATTTTTAAAGAATTCAAGACAATCCTAGGGACTTATCCCTAGGCTACGTGATTTATATCAATTAATCCACCTCTTTATTGATCCCAGGGATGCTAAAACATGAACTGAAAAGATCAAATGGGTCCAGTTTCAGGGAGACTGAAAAACAATAATTAAAATTTTTACCTTTAGAATACACTAAGGCCCAGAGGGTAAGAAAAGTGATCTGGGTTGCCATCCCTCAAAGCTTTCTTGCCAAAGTTGAATGGACTTTGATTAAATTGTGTGAGGATCTAAAATATGGCTCTCTTTTAGACTTCAGAAGTTCTCTTATGACCTTTAACCTGAAACTTTCACATCAACTGCTCTATCTAATCTATTTGTAACTGGGTTAAAACCAGAAATGGCTAACTTATTTAGAAAATAAAAAGAGAAAAATAGAATGGTAAATCACCACCCTTCAGGAATTACAGCTTTTAGCTGAGCTTTCAGAAGAAATTCTATAAATAAAAGACATAAAATCCAGACCAAACTCATGACAATTGAAAGACAAAAAAGAGAACTCCTGTTGCTAGGGACAGTAGATAATGAAAACTATGGAGCCCTGAAAAAATAATTGCTCAGCTCTGGGTGGGAGAAAGGAGGCAAACAATATTGTGGATGGACCTAGAGCCTGTCATACAGAGTGAAGTAAGCCAGAAAAAGAAAAACAAATAAATATCATATATTAACGCATATATGTGGAATCTAGAAAAATGGTACAAATGAACCTATTAGCAGGGCAGGAATAGAGATATAGATGTAGAGAATGGACATATGGACACACGGTGGGGAAAGGGGGTGAGACATATTGGGAGATTAGGTTTGACATAAATACATTACCATGTGTAAAATAGATAGCTAGTGGGAGCCTGCTGTATAGCACAGGGAGCTCAGCTGGGTGATGACCTAGATAGGTGGGATGGGGGAGTGGGAGGGAGGTCCAAGAGGGAGGGGATATAAGTATACATATAGCTGATTCACTTCATTGTAAAGCAGAAACTAACACAACATTTTAAAGCAATTTTACTCCAATAGAAAAAAAGAGAAAGAATATTGCTGATGACTCTGCCCCTATAATTGTCCTCTGAGGGAGTTGGTCCATCTTTGTTCAATACTGTCCTTCAATTCTCAACTTTTACCTTAGAAAACAGACAGATTTCCTTGTAAACATGGAGGCTACCATATCAAATACATTTCCCACCACTTTGCATTCTATCTTCTTTTGAGTCAAAAGTATGTTTCCACAGATGGTATTGCTAAACCTCTTAACATCTATCTGCCTTAGCTATCTCACTAGGATCTTTGATAGGTTATGTCCTCAGTAATTCAGTGCCTTGAACTTGATGAGAAAATATTTACTGTGTAAATGAAATCCTATAATTAGATGTAGTCCAGATGGCCTGTTTTTAGATTTTCCAGAGGATGGATGCTTAGTTACCTCTTCCTTATTATCATCCTAAACTTGTTGTCAGGTTTTCAGAATGTTATACCAGGTTCCAGATAGAACTTGGGGAGATCTTGGAAAGTGTGTGTCAAAGCTGTTACAAATATTTGATGTGCATCAAGTGATGGATCACTCAAGGTTAGATTGACTCCTTTAGACCACCACCTTCACTATGTCAATATCATATCCATAAGGAGGTCAAATATGTTAATTCTATACTTCTGTGTAAAAAACCCACTGAGTTAAGAGCTTGAAACCATACTCATTTATTATCTTGTATTCCTGCAAGTCAAAAGTGCATGTTGTTTCACCTGGGTCTTCTACTTAGGGATAACAAAGACAGAATCAATGTGTTGGCCAGGCTGGGCTCTTACCTGGTGGTCCTGAGGAAGAATCTTCTTCTAGGCTCATTCAGGTTATAGGCTGAATTCAGTTCCTTGTGACTTTAGGACAGAGACCCTTATTTCCTTGCTGGATGTCAGCTGAGAGCTGTTCTCAGAGCTTAAGACTGATTGAAATTCTTAGTCACAGGCCTTCTCCATCTCAGCAATAGAAAAACCTCCTTGTGTTGAATCCCTCTCAGGCTTCAAATCTCTATGGCTTTCTCTTCTACTAGCTGGAGAAAACTCTTTAATTTTAAAGGGTTCATGTGTTTGGATTAGCACATGCAAATGTTCTCTCTTTTGCCATGTAATGTGACTTAATGACAGTAATGATATTTCATCATATTCATCATATTCATCATATTGCATAAGGAGCCACCTACTTTCAGAGGGGAGGAGATTATACAAGGGGGGAAGGTAATTGGATGATATTCTTAGAATTCTGCCTCGAGTATCCAAGAAGCCCTTCACTATAGAACGAAATGGCCTGTGGTCCAAATCCAGCCAAATGACTTTTTCTGTAAATAAAGTTTTACTGGAATACAGTCATGCCCATTTGTTTAGATACTGTCTATGGCTACTTTCACATTACCACAGCAGAGTTGAGAAGTTGCAACAGAGGCTATATGCCCTGCAAAGCCTTAAGTATGTACTATCTTGCCCTTTATAGAAAAAGTTTGTCAACCCATGACTTAGTATGTTGTACCTAATTTAGAGAGGTTAATTATTCATATTTTATGTTTTGTTTGCTAAAAATAACAACAATGACAGGAACATCTAATAGCCTATGGTATCCTTTGTTCAGTATCTTCAGGCCACAAAATAAATTGTCATCTTTCCTTTCCTCATCATTTCATATCCGGTATTATTCTCTTTTCTCTTTGCATCTCCACCTGATGCTATTTATTTCACTGTGGTTCACTTAAGCTCAGCCTTCTTTAGAACACCTATTCACTCTGGTAACCAATATGCTTTCATTCATATGGGAGAGTTAATTGTACACCTAGACAATTGTCCCAATATTTTACTCCACATATTTCTCACAAATCTTAAACCAATATCTAAAGAATAAGTCCTAAACATTCAACCATTACTCAGTATTTTGTGAAGTTTTACTCTTGTATTCAACAGCTGAAACTAACTCCTGGAATGACTCCTTGCTTATAGTATAAAACTTGTCACAAAAGGGCGTTAACAAGTGCTACCAGGCTTACAGTATAGCAAGAAAAATATACGCCTAACATACAGTTAATGCTTTATTCATATTTGACAAGCTTAAAATTATAGCAGAAACAGATAAAGAATTTGGGATTAATTTAGATAAATTCATCATTCAAAAAGACTATTTACTGTATTGCAGCCTTTTGCCCCAGTGCACCTATGATGTCTGATTTTAAAGAGGCCTGATGTGTGGTCAAGTTCTCAATACTATGGTTAAAAGAAAATCAACCAGACAGATAATAACACAAGAATCATAGAAGTATACTGTTACTGGTAGCCAAAAAAAGTCAAGTTGGAGTATGCTCAAGCAATAACAGACAACAATCTAGGCTGCAGATGTGGTACCGGTGAAGCCCTAAGTGAGGATTCCTGTTCCTACATCCCTAGAGATTAGTCCAGGATCTTTAAAGTCAAAATGACCTGGAAGACATGCAAAAATTAGAAAGCTTAGCATAATACTAGAAAAAACTTACCTTAGTAAAGGAGTTGGAGAATCTTCTGGCAAGCGATGGGATCACTTTTCTTGGCTAAATCACTTTTGTTGGAATTCTCATATTATGGTTGAGAGGAAAGTATAAGGACTGCCAATAATTATTTCCTTTGTTCATCTCTGCTTCAACCAAATGCTGTTGTTCATCTGCTCACTAAATAAATGATAGAGCTAATAATTCTTAACTTAAAGTATAAGTTAAGAATACTTGGATAACTTAAAGTATCCAAAGAACTCTTCATAACCCAGGTAGAGACTACAGACACCATGATTTGACATGGATTCTGAATAACATAGACCTGAACATGGCCAATAAGGGAAAGGCTTCCTTTTGATGAAAAGGAAAGACTGTAAAAGATTTTGATTTCTGCAATACCTGAGTGACTTGGGGTTGCTTTCTATAACTGATCCTTGTCAGTGAGTCAGAATCTTGATTCCAAACCACCTGTATTAGGACATATAATTCTGCAAACTAAGAATGACTATATATTTTAGCAAAACGTGTGCCTCACATTTGTCATCTTTATTTTTATACCCTTTTATTGTAACCAACATATAAAGTCTCTGATAACTGCTACAAGCAGGCCAACCTACCTTGATGGTTATACTTAGGATTCTGGAGACTTCTCATAGGTCTTCTCTCTCTCTAGAAAGTGCTTGCAGATCTTTGAAATCACTGCCTGAATATTAGCTCCTCTGTGCAATGTTTTCTCACACAGTATGAAGTTTAAAACTCCATCATCACACTTAACGTATAGTGTTATATGCTGCTTCCTTGTTTCCTTTTTAGGTTGGGCTCATCAAGTAAAAGAAGATTGTTTCATTAACTTTTATTTCCCTATCACCCAAACCAGTGCCTGGCATAGAGTTAAATAAATGTGATATGACAAAGTGGTTAAAAGAATGTGTTTTTAAGTCAGTCTAACCTGTGTCCCCATCCTGCATCTAAATGCATAAGCTGTTAAAATCTTTTTATTTTTTTTTTGGTTTTTTAGAAAACTTTTTATTTTAAATTGGAGTATAGTCAATTAACAATGTTGTGTTAGTTTCAGGTGTACAACAAAGTGATTCAGTTATATGTATATATGTATCTATTCTTTTTCAAATTATTTTCCTATTTAGGTTGTTACATATTATTGAGCAAAGTTCTCTGTGCTCTACAGTAGGTCTTTGTTGGTTATCCATTTTAAATATAGCAATGTGTACATGTCAATCCCAAACAAGCTGTTAAAATCTTGACCAAGTTACTTAATTCAATTTATATATTTATAAACATAACCATGTTTATAATATAAAACATCTTAAGGGTAAATTTTACATATTTGGTGAAAAGAGGAATAAGAATTCCACTTTGTATACTCTTGTTGAAGAGTAGACTAAGGTTCATTTCCTGATACTTTCTGACCTCTCTTTGCCAAGAACTAATGTCTATATTAGTGAGTCATGGGACTCAGAGGTAACTCAACACATTACACATAAATGAAGACAAACACCAGGATCCACTTTTAAAGGATGCAGATTCTATGGATTGCCTCTCTTCGGGTGGTTAAAGGTGAAAAGTTAACTGGTGTCACTAATATTATATCTGCATTTGATGATTTCTTTGGCCATTTCAATTATTTTGAAGTGTGAAGAACAATTGCTATTGGATTTTTGAGCCCCCTGGGAATAAATTTTAGTTGCAGTCATGCATAGAAATACATGTTAAACATATTACAGTTCCATAGATGTATATCTTAGATGATATAAAGACAAGGTGAAATATAAATCTTGCCACTGTGGCCCCGAGTCCTTCTTAAGTGCTTATGATCTGAGAGCAGAGGATTTATTAGTTTGGGGTAATGATCTGTTAGTGATTATTGTTATCATTGTAATTCTAAAATGAAAAATGTACTGCAATTCAAAAGATTTGTTTCCCTTTAGAGCTCATTTGTAGCTCTACTATTTGTTATATAGAATTTCAATATATATATATATATGTGATATATGCTGCTACAAATATGTTACAACATTGAAATAGGATTCTTTGGATAAAGTTTTCTTGTTTCCCCTTTAATGAGACTTTTAAAATATTTATGAGGTGTAATGCATATAACATACTATTTTAAGGGTGTACCAGCTGTTCCTCATACCGAGTGTCTATAAGTACATATATTTAGCCTGTATTCAAAAACTTTATTATGTCTGGTAAAAATTAAGAAGAAAATTTAGGAAGCTGGTTTAGAGCAGGGGGAAGTAGACTCGGTGTGGTTGAGTTTAATATGTAACATTCAGGGATCCTTAAAATTTAATCTTATGAGATGTTCCTCTAAATCAGCAAGAGTTGCAAATGCTAAAACTATTTCTAGGTTAGTGGCCACGTTGCTTATTCATCCTTACATATTATGGAGACTTAACATTTGCAAAATGGTTTCATAGATCTCATATAATCCCCATGATGACTATGGAGTAGTCGATGCAAGTATACCTCAAGTATGTGGCTGACCCAGTGCTAGTACCTTCCACTCTATCTCTCTCCACCAAGTCTTTTCACTCCAATTCTAGTGTTACTTGAACTAAGTCAGATATACTTAGTATACTGTGCTATGTACTACTTTTAATACCTTAACATTAACTATAGTTAATTTAAGTATACATTGCATATAATTATAAATAAAATATAAGTATAATTTAAATGGAGGTTTCTCCTAAATATGAATGGAGGTCTTCCATAAATTTATATTTATAAGCTAAATTTATAACATAAGATAACTTATTTTAAACTAGAGTAGTCACATATAAATCTTATAAAATATGTATAGGGTCTGTGCTCTGAAATCTACAAATCGCTGATGAAAGAAATTAAAGATCTAAATAAAGGAAGAAATATTTTATATTCATGGATTGAAAAAGGAAAGATGTCAATTCTTTCTAACTTGACCTAGAAATTCAATGCAATCCCCCCAAATTTCCAGAAAGCTATACATATCTAAGTATAAAATAAACTGATTCTAAAGTTTATATGAAAAGGCAATAGACCTAGAATAACTAATATAATACTGAAAAAAGAGAACAATGTTGGAGGATTCACACTACCCGATTTCAAGACTTACTATATAGCTATAGTAATCAAGGCAGTGTGGTATTTGTAAGAGAATAGGCACATAGATTAATGGAACAATGAAGAGAACCCAGAAATAGTTCACACAAATACACTGAACTGATATTTAACAAAAGCATGAAGGCAATCCAATGGAGAAAATATGGTCTTTGAAGAAATGGTGCTGAAAAATTGGATACCATATGAAAAACAAAAGCAAAAAAAGCACTTAAATGCAGATTTAATAACTTTTCCCAAAATTAACTCAAAATGAATCATAGACCTAACTGCAAAATTCAAAACTATAAAACTTCTAGATGGAAACATAGGAGATAACTACATGTCCTTGGGTTTGTTGATGAGGTTTTAGATACAACATCAAAGCAGGATCCATGAAGGAAAAATTTGATAAATTGGACTTTATTTAAATTAAAACTTCTCTGTGAAAGACACTGTTAAGAGAATGAAAATACAAGAGAAAGTTTGGGACAAAATATTTTCAAAACACATGTGACAGAGGACATATATTCAAAATACAAAAAAAAAAATTTTTTTAGAACTCAACAATAAGAAAACAAAACAACTCTATTAAATGATGAGACCAAGAGCTGGATACCTCACTGCTGCGTCCTTTTGTTCCTTTGGCCATTTCAATTCCCTTAGACTATAGAGAACAATTGTTATTGAATTTTTGAGCCCCCTGTGAAGATATAGAAGACACATAGATGGCAAATATGTATATGAAAAAATAACCAACATTACTTTCATCAGGGAAATGTAAATTAAATAAGACATTACGCACACCTACTAGAATGACTAAAATCCAAAATATCGACAATGTCAAGTGCTGTTGAGAATACAGATGAAAGAAACTCTCATTTAATGCTGGTGAGAATGCAAAATAGTATGGATACTTTGGAAGACAGTTTGGCAGTTTCTTACTAATATAGTCTTGCAATAGGACCCAGTGGTTTCCTGCCCAAGTATTTCTCCAAATTAAAAATGTATGTCCACACAAAAACTGGTATGCATACATTTACTGGAGCTTTATTCATAATAGCCCCAAACTGGAGGAGACCAAAATGTGCTTCAATATGTTAATGGATGAAAAAAGTGGGGTTCATCCACACAATGGGATACCATTCAGTGATAAATAAGAATGAGTGATCAGGCCGGGTAAAGACATGATTTAACCTTAAATGTATAATGCTAAGTGAAAACTTAATGCACTTGTCAAAGCTTATAGAACTTTACAGCACAAAGAGTTAAACTTAATGTGTGCAAGTTAAAAAACGCATTTAAGAATTTGGGGCATCACAGGATAGAATGCAGAATATGATAAAATAATCTAATTGTATTACATAGATTTGAAACAATGCCACTGAAAGTGTTGGGAGAAAAGGTGTTTTTCTAAGTAACTTTGAAGACTGGAATCTATCAGACTAAAGGCAAAGGAAATGTATATAAGCAATGTGCCATAGTTGGCTAAATCTCTCTGCTCTGCACCCAAAGGGGTAGACGTTAACAAATAACTGGATGATAAATAGTGAGAACCAGGTTTCTCACTGTTGAATTGGGTGGTTGATTACAGATAATCAAGGGAAGGAGGCTAGAATCATCCATGTGGTAGTAGATTAGAGTTGGAAACATCAGTATGAGCTCACATACATACATTTGGTATAGTATAGATACATATGTTTACATGTAGAAGTATTTATAGACGTGTATATTTGTATAGGTGAGTATATACACATATAAATCCTCTGAAAATTGAGATAACTTAGAAACAATGATGCCCAGTAGCACCATGAACAACTAGTGCTTGAATCTTAGTTTCTAACAACAAAAGGAACCAGGGCTATTTGGAGAAATGGCTGTTTCTAGGACTGGGCAGGAAATATACAAGATGACTCTAAAACACCTTGCAGTTCCAGAAAGTAAAATGCTCGAAAAAAGAAAAAGCAACAATACAGTACAAGATAACAACAAAAAATACCCCAAAACAAAAACCCTCACAATAATGAGGGTATACCAAATCAACATAGGAGTCAATTGAAAGATTTTCCAATAGCCAAAGCCTGTACAATTTGGAAAGCCCAATAAGTAAAGTAGTATCAGATTATAACACAAGGTATAAAATAAGTATTCAAGAGTTCATATTGAGATATAAATGATTGAATAAATAAATCAATGCGGAAGAGTAGACAAATTTTCCATGCAAAATAATTCTGCAGTGAATATAACTATCCACTCCTTGAGAATGAGTACAATAATGACTTAATTCCAAAGAGTACAGTATGAAACAAGAAAAAAATATAACTTTACAGTGGAGAAAACTGATAAACACTACATCAGCCAGGTGATCAAGTTAACATCAACAGTGATAAGTCATGCTTATAGTATTTACATTTTAGATGGTGTGATGAAAATGACACTTTACCTTTGTGAGATTCCTCTTAAAACCCCGTGAATCCAACCTAATCATGAGAAACACATTACTCACATTCCAACTGAAAGAAATTTTATAAAATACTTGATCAATACTCATCAAAACTGCCAAAGTCATCAAAAGCAAGGGAAGTCTGAAAACCTCTCACAGCCGAGAAGAGCCTAAGGGGACATAAGCCTAGGAGAAAACTGGGTAAAATATGAACTATAGTTAATAATAAGGTATCAATATCAATGTGGCACATATATACAATGGAATATTACTCAGCCATAAAAAGAAACGAAACTGAGTTATTTGTACTGAGGTGGATGGACCTAGAGTCTGTCATACAGAGTGAAGTAAGTCAGAAAGAGAAAAACAAATACCGTATGCTAACACATATATATGGAATCTAAAAAAAAAAAAAAAAAAAACACAAGGTTCTGAAGAACCTAGGGGCAGGACAGGAATCAAGATGTAGATGTAGAGAATGGACTTCAGGACACGGGGAGGGGGAAGGGTAATCTGGGACGAAGTGAGAGAGTGGCATGGACTTATATATACTACTAAATGTAAAATAGAAAGCTAGTGGGAAGTAGCCACATAGCACAGGGAGATCAGCTCGGTGCTTTCTGACTACCTAGAGGGGTGGGATTGGGAGGGTGGGAGGGAGACACAAGAGGGAAGAGATATGGGGATATGTGTATACATATAGCTGACTCACTTTGTTATAAAGCAGAAACTAACACACCATTGTAAAGCAATTATATTCCAATAAATTTGTTAAAAAAATAAAGAATATTATCATTCTAGCATCAGTACCCAATTTGATAAAGCACAAATACAGTTATTTAACTAACATATCCATTATTTTTAAATCAATTTTTACATGGCAGTCAGTAGGTTTGCAAGGGAAACAAAACTAAGTAATAAATAATACAATACTTTGATGATATCTCGTTAGTGTAGGAGAGACAGACAAATGTTTATAATACATTGTGCTAAGGACTATAGTAAGGAAAGGATTATAGGAACACCAAGAAGAAATAACTAGTTTAACTTGAGTGACTGTACTGAAGTCATACATTGTAGGTGAAAGTCAAAATGATTGAAAACAGAAGAATAAATACAGTGTTCTTCTCAATTTGGGCATTCTAGGCTGTTCAAGCCTTAGGGTAGTTATAACTGCTCACATATCCATCAAAGGCTTTATCTGAGCACCAGACACACCAAGGTCAGGACAACAAGAAAATAGCACACATCTAAGCAAGCATCAGTGTTGATGGATGACTTAATTATCTTGGTTCCCTGATGAATGAATAGTGTAACCATTTCCAGGGGATATTTTGCAGTCCCCAAGTTGACAATGACTTAGTTAAGTGGGATATTACAACCATGATCTGATAAGATAAAAACATTTCAAAAACTACAAAGCTTCAATGGTTTGCCCTTAGCAAGCTCTACTGTTGGCTTGACAATGTACTAGTGACATAACAAGACAGCCAGCTTATGAATAGATGCTGCTGGTATCCTTTTGGATATGCTTTCAAAAAAAGACATATTATTCATTTGCCATAGCAGATGTTTTGTCAGACAAGTTCAGCAGAGAGGATTGAGTAGTTGAATGCCTAATTTAAACCACATGTGAGTAGACATATACACACACATGCACACTCACACAGCTGTAGAGTAGTAACATTTCTATCCAACTGGTGAATCTCAAACAGTATTCAAACAACATAAATGCCAATTAGTTTTTAATAAAAGAGCAAACACCTTGTCTAGAAATTGAGAAAAACTTGAACAATGACTGAGGTAGGAGTAAGTATATGGTATACCTAGAAAAGATTTTTATGTTCTATTTCAACCACAACTTTTAAAATATTTGCACAGTTGCAATAACTAACCCTGGGTCTTTTTAAAACTACATTGTTTGCCTTTTTATATGGAGGGTAGGTGAAGATAGAGCTATAAGATTTTCAAACAGGTACAATTTCTTTGCAAGTACAAACTTAGAGATAATTATTTTTGCTGAGCCAGAAGATACAGTTTATAGTGGGTATTATGAATGTATTATATGGTCAATGAATTTAGAAAAGCCCACATTTACAAAATATACTTAACCCCAAACATATCTCCCTCATGTTCACTGTAAACCCTCATGAACTTGGGAGCTTCCCTCAAATGGATCCTGGCCATGAGCCTATAACAGCATCTAGACTGGAAATCACTAATTTAGCATCAGCTTCATGCTGGCTCACCTATGTCATATTTTATTTTACTACAAATCCTAATTCAACTCTTTTTCTTTGTTTGAATGATTCTAATCCTGCAGACAAATTGGTAAAGTTCAAATCTTGGTTAAAAATCTATAATCTGTAATTTTCAGTACCATACTTAAGTCTCTGATTCTGTTTTTTTTTTTTAAATTGAAATATATTTGACATATAACACCAGTAAATTTAAGGTGTGCAACCTGTTAAACATGTTAATTTGATACATTTCTATATTGTAATATGATTGCCATTGTAGCAATAATTAACATGTTGCATAATTATCATTTCTTTTTAAGGGTTGTAATAATTAAGTTCTAGTCTCTTATTGAGTTTGATGATTACAATACGATTTTGTTGTCTATATTCATTATATTGTGCATTAGAGCTCTAGGACTTATTTACTATTCATTGCAAGTTTATACCTTTAAACACCATCTGTCCTGTTCACTCACTTGCCATGCTTTGGTAAACATCATATTACTCTGTTTTTATGAATTTGGCTTGTTTAGATTCCATATATGGGTGATATCATACAGTATTTGTCTTTCTCTATATGACTTACATCACTTAGCATAATGTCCTCAAAGTCCATCCATGTTATCACAAATGGAAAGATGTACTTCTTTCTAAGGAATGAATGGTTATATTACATCTTCTTTATCTACTCATCCATTGATAGGCAGCTAGGTCATTTTTATACCTTGGCTATTATGAATAATGCTGCAGTAAACTTGGGAATCCGTCTTTGATATCCTGTTTTCGTTTCCTTTGGGTTTAACCCAGAAGTGTTATTCATGGATCACGTGGTAGAACTTTTTAAAAAAATTTGAGGAACCTCCACATTGTTTTCCATAGTGGCTAAATCAATTTACATTTCCATCAACAGTGTACAAATGGTTCCCTTTTCTCGACATCCTTCCCAATACTTGCTATCTCTTGTCTCCTTGATAATAACCATTCTAGCAGGTGCAGAGTGGCATCTCATTGTGGTTTTGTTTTGCATTTCCTTGATGATTAGTAAAGTTGAGCATTTTTTAATCTACCTATAGGGAAGTAGGATGTCTTCTTTGGAAAAATATCTGTCTAGTTTCTCTGCCCATTATTTAATCAGATTGTTTTGTTGTTGTTTTTGAGTTGTATGAGCTTTATATATTTTAGATATTAACCCCTTATCTGACATATGGTTTCCAAAATTTTCTCCCATTCAGTAAGTTGCCTTTTCATTGTTTCTTTTGTGTGCAGAAGCATTTAAGTTTTACATAGTCCCACTTGTTGATTTTTGCTTTTGTTTTTTTGTGTGTGTGTGTGCTTTTGGTGTCATAACCAAAAAAATCATTGCCAAGACCAGTATTGAGGAGTTTCTTCCCTAACTTTTCTTCTAGGAGTTTAATGGTATCCGGTCTTAAGACTGTGGTATAAGTCTTTGATCCACTTGGAGTTAATTTTTGTGAGTGGGGTAAGATAGGGGTCCAATTTAATTGTTCTATATGTGTTTATCCAGTTTTCCTCATACCATTTGTTGAAGAGACTATACTTTTCCCATTGCACATTTTTGGCTTGCTTATCAAATATTAGTTGACTGTATATGTGGGATTTAATTTTGGGGTCTCTTTTCTGTACCATTAGTCTATGTGTCTGTTCTTATGTCAGTACTGTACTATTTTAATTATTGTAGCTTTGTAGCATAGTTTGCAATTAGAAAGTGTGATACCGCCAGCTTTGTTTTCTTTCTCAGGATTGCTTTGGCTATGTGAAGTCTTTGTGGTTCCATACAAATTTTAGGTATGCTTTTTTCTATTACTGTAAAGAATGCCATGAGACTTCAGATAGAGATTGTGTAGAATCCAGATGGTTTGGGGTAGTATGGATATTTTAACAATATTATTTTTTCTGATCAATTAATACCAGATATCTTTCAATTTGTTGTGTCTTCTTCAATTTTATTCATCCGAGTCTTGTAGTTTTCATTGTACATATTTTTAACTTCCTTGGATGAATTTATTCCTAGATATTTCATTGTTTATGATGCTATTGTGAATGGGATAGTTTTCTTTATTTCTTTTTCAGATGTCATTATTAGTGTATAGAAATGCAATCAATTTCTGTATGTTAGTTTTATATCCTGCAACTTTACTGAAATTTTTGATTAGTTCCAACAGTTTTTTGATGAAGTCTTTGGGGTTTTCTATATATAACACCTTCAAATAACAATTTTACCTTTTTCTTTTCAATCAAATGCCTTTTATGATTATTATTTTTTTTCTTGCCTACATGCTCCAGTTAGGACTTCCAGTACTGTATTGAATAAGAGTGGGGAGAGTGGGCATCCTTGTCTTGTTCCTGATCTTAGAGGAAAAACTAAAAATTTTCACCATTAAGTATAATGTTAGCTGTGGTTTTGTTGTATATAGACATTAGAATGTTGAGGTATGATTCTTCTATGTCCAAAGGAAGGTTTGAGGGGTTTTGTCATGAAAGGATGTTGTAATTCATCAGATGTCTTCTGCATCTATTGAAATAATCATGTTATTTTTAAAAGTCTTACATTCAATTACTGTGATATATTACAATATATTTATCTGCACATGTTGAAACACCTTTGATCACACAGATAAATCCCACTTGGTCATGATGTATAATCCTTTTAATGTGTTCTTAAGTTTGGTTTGCTGATATTTTGTTGAGAAGTTTTGCATCTATATTCATCAGGGATGTTGGTCTGTAGTTTTCTTTACTTATAGTGTCCTTAACTGTAATAAGTATCAGTGTAATGCTGGCCTCATCAAACAAGTTTGTCAGTATTTCCTTCTCTTCAATTTTTGGGAAGAGTTTAAGAAGTATTGGTGTTATTTCTTCAAATATTAGCTAGAATTTGCTGTCTGGTCCTGGGGTTTCTGTGTTGGGAGGTTTTTGATTACTGATTCTTCTCTTTACTTGTTACTGGTCTGTTCAGATTTTCTATTTCTTCCTAATTTGGTCTCATTGGGTTATGTATTTCTAGGAATTTATCCATTTGTTGACATACATTTGTTCATAGTATTTTCTTGTGATTCTATATATTTCTGTAGTATTAGTTGTTATGTATCCATTTTCATTTCTAATTTTGTTAGAAAATTAGATTTTCTAACAAAATTTCTAACGAAATTTTGTTGAGTCTAGCTAAAGCTTTGTCAATTTTGTTTAAGTTTCCAATAAAGCAAATCTTAGTTTCATTGATCCTTCTGGGTTTTTTCTAGTCTTTATTTCATTTATTTCTGCTCAGGTCTTTATTAGTTCCTTCTTCTGCTAACTTTGGGAATGTTTTGTTCTTCTTTTTCTAGTTCCTTGAGGTGTAAAATAAGGTTTTTTATTTGAGATCTTTCTGATTTCTTAATATACACATTTATCCCTATAAACTTTTTTTCAGAATTGCTTTTGCAGCATCCCATAAGATTTGGTATGTTGTGTTTCCATTTTCATTTGTTTCAAGGCAATTTTTTATTTCTTTTTGATTTCTTCTTTCATCCATTGGTTATTCAGGAGTGTGTTGTTTAGTTTCCACATATTTGTAGATTGTCCAGCTTTCCTCTTGTTGTAGATTACAAGTTTTATACCATTGGGGTCAGAAAAGTTATTTGGCATGATTTCAATCTTCTTAAATTTGCTAAGAGTTGGTCTATCATATGATCTATCCTGGAGAATGTACTGTGTGCTCTTGAGAAGAATATGTATTATGCTGCTGTTAGAGGGAATATTCTATATATGTCTGCTAAGTCTATTTCATCTAAAGTATGGTTAATTCCAATATTTCCTTGTTGATTTCCTGTCTGGATGATCTATCCATTGCTGACAGTGGGTTATTGAAGTCCCTACTATTATTGTATTGTTGTCCTTTTCTCCCTTCAGATCCATTAGTGATTGCTTATATATTTAGATGCTCTAATGTTGGGTGTACATTTATCTATGATTGCTTATCTTCTTGAATAATTGACCTCTTTATTATTATGTACTGACCTTCATTGTCTCTTGTTACCTTTTTTTTTTTTGCTTGAAATCTATTTTGTCTGATATAAGAGTGGCTAATCCCACTTTCTTCTGGTTTTCACTTGCATGGACTATCTTGTTCCATCCCTTCACTTTGAGTCTATGTGTCTCTTTAGAGCTAAAATGAGCCTCTTGGTTAAAGCATATAGGTGGGTCTTGTTTTTTTGAGCATCCAGCCACTCTGTGCCTTTTGATTGGTAAATTCAACCCATTTATGTTTAGAATGATTATTGATATGTAGGGACTTACTACTGCCATCTTATCATTTGCTTTCTGGTTATTTTCTCTTCCTATTGTTTCTTTTCCCCTTTGTATCTGCCTACTTCTGTAAATTGGTTAGTTTTCCATGGTTATATGCTCTGTTTCTCCTTTTTTACGTTTTGTGAACCTACTCTAGATTTTTGCTTTGTGGTTATGATGAGGCTTACATAAAACACCTCACATAAATTAGTCTATTTTAGGCTGACAGCAACTTATCCTTATGTGCCTATAAAAGCTCCATCCTTTTTCTCTTGCTCTTTTATATTTTTGATGCCACAATTTACCTCTTTTTATGCTGTGTATTTGTTAACAAATTATAGTAGCTATAGTTACTTTTAATACTCTTTTCCTTTAACCTTTATACTATAGTTAAGTGGATAACACACCATCCTAACATAGAGCTATAGTTTTCTAATTTTGACTGCCTATTCTCACCTTTACCAGAGTGTTGTGTACTTTCATATGTTTTCATGTTGCTGATTAGCATATTTTCATTTCAGCTTGAAGAAGGACTCTTTTCAGCATTTCATGCAAGGCAGGTCTAGTGGTGGCAAACTACCTCAGTTTCTGTTTGGCTGGGAAAGTCTTTATACTTCTTCATATCTGAAGGATAACTTGCAGGTAAAGTATTCTTGGCTGGAAAATTTTATCTTTCTATACTTAGAATATGTCATTCTACTCTCTCCTGGCTTGTAGAGTTTTTGCTGAGAAAGCTGCTGATAGGCTCATGTGGATTCTTTTGTAGGTGAATGTACCCTGGCTTCCTTTAAAATTCTTTTTTATCACTGATTTTTGAAAGTTTCATTACAATGTGTTTTGGAGATGGTCTTTTTGCACTGAGAAAACAGGGTATTCTGTTAGCTTTGTGGACTTGTATATCCAGTTCCTTCCCCAGGTTGGAAAGTTCTCAGCTACTACTTCTTTAAATAAATTCTCTGCCCCCTTTTCCCTCTCTTCTCCTTTTGGAACACCAATTATTCTAATATTTGGATTTCTGAATGAATCTGAGAGATCTTACAGGGTTTCTTCACTTTTTAAGAATTTTGTTTCTCCCTCTCCTTCTTACTGAATTATTTCCATACTCCTATCCTCCAATCATGTTTTCTTTCTCCCATCTTATCTGCCCTGTTACTGGTGCCTTCTATCACATTCTTCATCTCATTAGTTGAATTCTTCAGCTCCAGAACTTTTTTTTTTATTCTTTTTTTATTAATTTCAATATTTTTTGTTTCAGAACTCCTTCTGTTCATTGATTTTATTCCTGGACTGTCTTTCTGAGTATCCTTATAACTTGTTGAATTTCTTCATAACAGCTCATTTGAATTCATTATCAGTTAGATTGCGATATTCTATGACTTTTGTTTCTGGAGAAATATCACTTTCTTTCTGTGACATTGTACTTTCTTGATTTTTATTGTGTTTGTAGGTATGTGCTTTTGCTTTCACATTTTATTAAGATGCATATTTGTTAGGTTGCATGCCAGGGAAAGGAAAATCCCCTACAGCAGGAGACCCTCCTGAGACAGCAGCATGCGGCCACCACCCAGAAGGGATAGATGGTAAAGGGACTCCAAGGGAAGAGGGGAATTGTAAAGGCACTTACATGTTTAGGTGATGTTGCTAAATAAGATGAGGAGCCTTTGTGTCAGTGAGATCTAGAAAGCAGCAGCAGCTTTGATTTTTTTACAGCCCAGGGTTTGTTTTATCTCTGTCCAGCAAATGTTGGATGCAGTTTCACAGGATATGAAAACAGGCAGGTACTAAATGGTAGAAACATTCTTATTTGGGCTATATTTAAAACAATTGGATGTGTAAAAATTTACCTTTGCCACCTATGTTTTCAAGTTAATGGTCCAAGCTTACTGTGAAAAAGTAAACAAAATAGCAATATACATGGGCCATCTTTTCATCATTCATGCAACACTAGCATACACCAGTACAATATTCCATGAAAACCTTTGAAATACTGAAAGTCACAGACAAATTGTCTTCCTACAAGACTGCACCAGATTTGGAGTGTTATTTGTAAACTCTGATTACCTAAACATTTTCCTTTATTACAATGCTCCTTATTCTATCCCTTACCCTGTGCATGACCATTTTTAAGTTTTTGCCTGTGTACTAAAACAATATTCCTCTTTAATCCCTGTTACTAAATTCAAATCAGTGACTGAAGTCCTCAAACCTCTTAATCCCTATCTTCTAGTTTTCTTGAATTCTTCTTTCCTCTTCCTTCTTTCCAAGTTTTGAAGAAATCTCTTGCTAACCCTCTAGTTCTCTTTGACATTTTTGTATTTGTATCTTTACTGCTATTTTAGTAGTGCTGCAGGAGGGAAGAACTAAATTTTAAAGAATAAGTAAGATATTCATAAGAGAAGAAGGAGAAAACCTTTATTACAAAAGAATGTACAAAGGAACAATTTTAAGAAAACTGAAATATACTAAGCTCCTTCACTTCTCACCAACCAGTGGTCTAAATCTGGTCTGCTGGTTGGTTTATCTCATTCTTATATATACTGTGATATATACTGTTCTGTCATAACTTCAGAGTGCAAAACTGTCTACAATGAGCAGTGACCGCATAGTTTGTGCATTGTGTTGAAAATTTTAAGTATTCTTCTAAGCATCATTTTGAAAATTAAAATAGTGAGATCCATAACAAAATAATCATTTGGGCATGTGTGATGAGAAAAACAACTTTTGAGGAAAACTTTGTTTTTTTCTGATTTGCTACTTAGCACTGTGTAGTATGATAACCCTGCTCACACCCAAAGTCTGGACTTTTAGATAAGGACTTGTTTTTAGGTTGTCTACCATAAGCTTTCGCTTTACCTTTCCTGGGTAACTTTTAAAATAACCACATAGAATAAAGCCTGAAAAAATTAATGACCTCCACCCAAAACATCTTATAAGCTATAAGTGCTTGCTACCCTGCCCTCTCTCTCCTGCTAACCTGTGACCTGGGCCAGAAGACTGCCTTTCCCCTGGCTCAATTGTGCCCCCTCACTTCAGGGATCTGTGAGTAATAAATGTTACTACTTCCTTTATGTGGGTGTATTGAAACTGCACCTTCAATGAAAACTGACCCCACAGTTTTCACCTTCTCAAAGTGGGAGCTCAGATGCTGAAAGAGCTACCTGCTGCCATGTGTAGGTGGCTTGTGTCTCCTCGTTCAGCAGGTCAAAATCTGTATATTAAGTCAGTACCGCAGCTCCAGCTTCTCAATACAGGAGTGCTCATTCTAACAGATGAGTAAAAAAGTTCAGAGTTTTAAATTACTTCCTCTAATTTTAAACAGTTAAGAAATGGCAAAGCAAAGAGCTAAAACTCATACACCTGACATTAACACCTCTCATTCTATATTCTCCGCCTTCAGGCAGGTATGAAGTAAATATGGGCAGCTTTTATAATCCCCGGTATTTTAAATTCTGTATGCGTGAATAAAAGATAAAAATGAGATTGAAACACTAAATAGTTAGGTACGTGTTTAAGAGCCTTCAGACTTTATTTCAATTTTGATCTCCCCACCCCAGGACAGAAATATCTATTAATAATTAGATCATCTAATCAACTTAAAATCCCTAAATAGTTCTAACTGGTGGACTTCTTATACTTGTTTTTTAGATGAGCGAGTAACTATTAGAATGCTATTGACTCCTCATGACCTCAGATTTATGTTACAGTAAACAATGCATCATTGCCTCTCTTCCTTGACTTTCAGAAGACCTCTAGCTCTGAGTGTCCTTGACATGGGTGCTTTGCGTTACAATGATGAGTGAGATATGAATGCTTGTAACCTAACCTGTGGGGATGTCATGTTCCTAAGTAGCTAGAGACCCCTCCACATTCTGACTTCATGCTACTTTTCCAATTTTATCAATTTTATCTCTTTAATTCTCCAAACAAGCACAAATACTTATGTTTATATTTTCTCATTTCTTTCCTTTGCCAACTCTGCTTTTTTCTCATTTACATATTTCCCTATAGCCAATCACCCACATTTCTTCAAGCCAAATTCAGATTTCACCTATACTAACATTCTTTTCCTGATCCACCCATTTTTCTAAACTGGCCAGTATCTATCCATTCTATGGAGTCCTATAATCCAGAGAAATGTGAAAGGCTCAGTACTTGCAGGCACCAGGTACTATGAAAGAAGAAGGTGAAGCATGGTGCTCCCATGAAGAAAATCCCGAGAAAGGAGACTAAAGAAAAAGAGAATCAATAAGAAAAGATAATATTTTGGAGAATTAATACAAGGGGTCCAGTATCTTATCATTAGTAGATATAGACTGAGGCAACAGAGGAAATGGATGAGATAAAATTATTAATAAATATGATTGTTTCCCATACTGGAGGATATCATTCTCAGGATTGGTCAGGGAATTATCTGGGTGCATTCAATCTGGAGAAAAAATAAATACATACACATATTAACATATATGGCACTAAAGTCCATAATTATGAAATTGCTAAACACTGAGGAAAAATTAATAAGCAGAGAGTCCTAAAAACTATGCCCTAAAAACTTGAAGAACAAAACAAAATATCTTATAAAAAGAAGAAGAATCACAATCTCACAAACTTTTCAACAGCAACAATAGGAAAAAGAGGAAAAGACCTAGAAATTCTGAGAGAAAATTATTTATATACCAAAATGCTATCCCTATTGAAAGTAGTAATCAAGTCAGGGAAGTATAAAAGTGTTTTTGAACATTTGAAGAGTCAAAATATATCTATCTTACACCGTTTCTTAAGAAGCTACTGAAGATGGACTCCATTAAGAGGAGAGACTATGTTCGGATGCAAGACTAGAGATGATCTGCAGAGGCTGTAAACCATGTGTGGGGGATGCTCTTGGTTGATTCTTATGGTGGTCAGGTTATCTCCGCAGTTCTTCCTGCTATAATATTACTCAATTCTGGTTTATTAATAGCAAGTTATAATTCCCCAGTTTTATCATATTGAGAAATTGTTAGGTTTTATTTTTCAGAATGTATACATACTTCCTGAAGTGGTTATCAATCAGTAGTCAAGAAACACTTCTTGATAAATGGTTCACACATATGATTTATCACATGTAATTTATTGACAGGTGCAAAGTAAATATTGTTTCTTGATAGATAGTGTTGATACAGCAATATTGAAGTAGGTGGTGGATCAAAGAGAGAATGTACAACATGAATAAAGCCCATCTGGGAACTTCCAGCTTTCAGAGTCTCTAAATAATTAAATAGATGCAAATGCATTCATAGTAAGGAAAATTAATTGTTTTCATCATGATAAAAAACTGATATGTTCAAAGACATGATACATCATCTCATAAGAATCTCCTCTTATGAGTAATCTGAGTCCTTATGAGTAATATTAATAATGAAAACATACTTTTCTGGTTAAGTACTTTATGTATTCTTTATTTTACCTTCTTTCTACAAAGAAATATAAATTATAAATTTTTACCCCAATGCATCTTATGATCATAATACGAAGGAATCCTTTTCCATTGGAGCTCCTTTTTGTTTTTTTGTATATTTAACATTATCAATTTCTCTTCCTTTTAATTGTGATACCCTTGCTGTGACTGAAATACCTCAGAATCTCATTCGTTCTCTTTCAGCCTCTCTTTCTCTTACACACACACACACACACACACACACACACTCCCAATATATGTCCTTTGTATTCAATATCTTGCCTACATTATGAGGGCTGCCACATTAACAGTCTTATTCATAATAGTTTTATATCATATTGGCATTTGTTTTCATTAATATGACAAAAACCTCATTAGCAGAGACTCTTACTAGCATTTTGTCATGGGAAATAGTTTCTTCATTTTATATTAGCACCATAAGATGGGATAACAAATGACTACTTAAAATCTTTGCAACTCCTCCATTTGGCAATGGAACACATCTAGCACAGTGAGTAGGAGGATATTGTAGATGCTGTATCTGTCTTTGTTCCAAGAGATTTGGTAAGAAACAACAGTAACAGTTACAGCAACAGCAATTAAACACTACAGTTTGTGTGCTTGATATTCTATGTTCCTCTTTCATCATTTTGAGAAGAACCTATCTCGGACTCTAATAGTTTGTTCCTAGATGTGATAAGGCCAAAAATTAAAAAATAATATTTACATCTAGGCATTGACACTAATAATCATGCCTTTACAAATGTTGCCTCTGTTCCTGCTGCACCACTGACAAAAACAGTTAGTGAAATGTATTTCCACCAGTCTGTGTTGTCTAGACTAGTGATATTAAGGAGAGGATCAAAGGAAAAAGAGCTCCACACTTAGGGAATGGACCTCAGTTTCATTATTATAATTCACCCATTGATAGAAGAGACATGTATGTGAATTATTTTAACAGATATCCTATGTCTTCAGAAGGCATGATTATTTTTAGATAACTCAAATTAAAAGAGAATAAACAACTCAACTTAAAAACGGAGAAGGTATGAGAGAGGCATAAAAAATACACTGTAAGATTAAAAACAAGCTTTGGAGCCAGGTATACCTAGATTCAATTCCCATGTTGGCCATTTAATTCCATTGTGACTTTGGTCAATCTCTTTATCTTTCTTCATCTATGAAATGTAGATAGTATTAAATCTGCTCAGAGTTATTGTTAGAATTAAATAAAATTTTAAATGTAACACCGATCATTTATTGCCTGGTATATAGTAAATACTATATTTGGATTGCTAGATCAAAACATTCTAGGGCTGAGATGGTCCCTAGAAGTCATCTAATTCTAGATTCTAATCTCTTACTAGGTGCTTTATTCCTTTAGTCATTTACTTAGAAGCAGATGTCTACTAGGAAAGAAACAATTTTCAGATTACTTTCTTATAGTCAGGGTAACTTAGATTTACATTTGTACTACAACTGTACTTAGAATTGCTGTAAAGACTTTTTTCTTAATATTTATGGTTTATATAGGTGAATAAATAAAAATGAATCCTCTCCCCCAAATGTTACTTCTCTTAATCTCATTTTGTATTCAAGATAAATGGCAATCTTAAAAAGTGCCTAAGAAGAGTGAAGAAAGGAAAGTGATCTTGAGGTCAAGTAATTTCATACATAAAAGCAGCCAATATACAGAAAATATACTCTTTAAAGAAGACATTATAATCAAGCACATAAAATCGCCATCACTTAATAAAAATTTTCAAACAAACAAACAGAAAAATGTGATCCATTTGATAAAGGAAATGTTTTATATCTTGATTGAGATTATATTTATGCAGGACTACACATTTATCAAAAATCATCAAATTTTCAATCAATATCTATGCACTTCACTGCACATAAAATTTAGCTTAATTTAAAAAATAAAGGATCTAAGGTTTTGCTGGTTTTATATCTTGATTGTAAATAAGGTGTTAAGATCAACCTAGTATTCACGATGGCAATAGCAACTAACTTTATGTGGTCCAACAAGGGTTGGAAATGGGTAAGCAAAGATAAAGGGTTTAAGGTGGGGAGAAAGAAAACCAAAACTGTTTTGTTTTAGATTTGCAGAAGTTATTCCTTGGCATTGCATTATGTTCTCTGCAAAAAGAAAACAATGCCTTTTTCAATTTTCATTTAACTTTTGTCTTTTAGAAGCTTTTCAGTACTTATTACATATCATTTTGCATATGGTTTCCAAATTTCTAGAATATTTACATTGTAGAAAATTCTACAAAGTTGTCAATCCCTTAGTATTCATTTGGGTGGTTTAATGCTTGGGTACATGCTCTTAACCATTACCTACTTTCAATTTTCAAGCTGCTTTAAGGGGGAATATTGGAATCTAGACTTGACAGAAGTTCTTTTTTTTAAAAAATTTTGCTCTGCATTCCTATCTTATATCATTATTCTGCGGTCTTATAGTCTAGGAGTCTATGTTAGGCTCCTACTGAAGGCTTGGCCCAGGGGTACATTGGACATTCTCTGAACACAGGCAACCTAGAGACAGCTGAGGCCTTGAATGATGAGGAATGCTATGTTGGAGTGTAAGCAAGAATTAATGGATAGAAACATATAGGGAAGAAAAATTATTTGTTCAAAATGAAGGCTAAGAGCAAATCCTGGAATCAGAAAGAAATTAGTTCATATGGGGCATGAAATAAAATGATGAATTCTATGAAAAACTTAGTTGAAATTATAAATCGGGTGACTTCTACAAATTAGTTTTAAGAATAGATGTGTTAGGATTCTCCAGATAAATTGAGTTCTTTAGATAAACTACATATATAATGTTATATATGGGATATATAGATATAGGTATAGGTCTCTTATTCATTATGTCTAATTGTCTATCATCTACCCATCTAACTATCTCTGAGAGAGAAAATCTATCTCTGAGAGAGTAAGACACACACACACACACACACACTCGCACACACAGAGAGAGAGAGAAAGAGAGAGAGAGATATCTCCAATTGGTTCTCTGTGTGTATATATATATATATCTTACTATCTCTTATTGATATGTGTATGTGTATATATATATATATATATATATATATATCTCACACAAACACAAACTAATGAGAGAGAGAGAGGGAGATATCCCACTTCTCTGGAGAATCTTGACTAATACTACAGATAGAATCAGTAGATTCTATAGATAGATAGATATCATGAAGAAATGATTGGCTCAAGTGATTACGGAGAATGAGAAGTCCCATGATCTGCCATTGGCAGGCTGGAAACCCAGGAAAACCAGTGGTGTAATTTAGTCCAAGTCCAAAGACTTGAGAACCAGGGGGGTCAATGGTGTAATTCCCTGTCCAAGGGTGGGAAAAGACCAATGTCTCAGCTTAAATAAGCAGACAGGAAAAAAAGGAGGTAATTTCTTCCCTCCTCTGTCTTTTGTTCCATGTAGGCCCTCAATGGATTGGATGATGCCCATCCATATTGGGGAGGACAATCTATTTTACTGAGTTCACTGATTCAGATGCTAATCTCATCTGAAATCACTCTTGTAGACATACCCAGACATAATGTTTAATCCTGACAATCTGCACAGACAAGTTGACCTGTAAAATTAACCATCACAAAAGGGTTCCATTCTATGAAAATGTTTTGGAGCTGGAGGAACACCATGGTGCTCTTGAAAAGTGGATGTGATTTCCCAGAGTGTAATTGGAATATGTCAGAGAGTGAGGTTTGTTTTCATTGGCTAGCTGATACTACGTCTGGTCCTTTCAGGATCCATTTTTCTTCTTACAGAGGATGTGCTCTACACATATTACTCAAGTTCATGACTGAGGGAAAGGAAACAGTCATCTCCCTTTTCCATGAATGCAACAAACTATAGAAGGACAGGTATACCCCTAATCAAAGATGAATGGCACATGTGAGAATATGAACAAATTGAATTTGTTGAATTTGAGCTCAGAATCATCTTCATGCAGATCGTCACACACCATTTAAATTAAATACCAGAGCAGTTGGGATCAATATAAGCAAGTGTCACTTTTAGTTAAATAAGGTAACACTTTAAAGTTACCTAAACATCAAGCATTGCATTGATTGTGTCTTTTTAAAGTATGTTCATTTACATTATAAAACCCTGCACAAAATTTGATAATTGTGTAAGTGTTGCACAAAAACTAATATGATATGCAAATATAAATGTCATATTGTCTCATTAGCCATGCGTGAATCTTTATTACAATAAACCCCAAATCTAATTTGGAGTTTTTACATAATATATTTTAATTCATGGATGAAAGATTTGCATTGTAATTACAAAACTTAATTAAGTCATTCATCTGATAACATTTATGCAGATTTATACATATTCAACTAACATCAAAGCTGATGCCATTGGTAAGGTAAGTTTTACCCTGGTTTCAAATATTTTAGTTCTCAAAATATAATTTGGATATGTAATAGTGTAGATAAATAGTGATGTTCTGGAGCATGCATTGCATAGTGGAGAAAACTCCTTAAGCACTCCTTCCATTTCTCAAAGTTTTTTAAAATCTCACATCTTCTGAGATGTCTGTAAAGAGAGTAATATTAAGTTGCAATATAACTTTCCAGTTGCAAAAACACTTACCTCATATTAATACTGTAAGGAAGATACTGATAGTTACACTCATTTTAGAGATGAGAAACTTAGAAAACTGAGACTGATTTCTCCTGAAAGCATGAAATTACTAAATTGAGAAACTAGGCTCCTATTTTAGTCTTTATTGATTTCCATCTTTCTTAAATGCCCAGAGCATGTTCTGTACCACTCATACTGACTTTTGATCATACGATGCCTTAGAGTTATAAAATAATATCCTAAGAGCTGAATCACATATCGTGTAAAAAGTACTGGAAAAATCATCTATTTGTTATCTATTATTACACATCAACTCTGAAATTTCATTGAGCATTTATGATATAGAGTAAAAACTTACAAGTATTTTATATACATTATCACGTATAATCTTTATAACAACCTTGTGAGGTAGATACTATGTTTTTCTCCAAATGAGAAAATTTAAGACACAAAGAAAGTTTTAAAATTTCCTAAGGTTATACAAGTAGTAGGTGGTAGAATCAGGATTCATTTGCTTCCATGTAGATTCATTTGCTCCTATTTGGAACACTTTCAAAACAGGGAGAAGTTTAAAATGCATCTAGACTAATCTGTGACATTTAACATAATTGAAGGAAAATAAAAATAGGACTTGTAATTGAATGGGTTTAATAAACAATCATAGTGCTTGATTTCCATGTGGATTTCACATTAACGTTCTCTCTTTCCAATACTGCAGTATTTTAATAGAATGTGCTGCTGTAAAAGTGTTGTTTGTTGATTAAAATGATTTAATGAGGGCAATGCATAAACATGAATGTTTCCATTCCAAATTTGATCCTATATAATAGGCTAAAAATAAATTGACTTTTGTTTAAAGCAAAATCTGTATTTGACAGTTAAGCAGTGTTCTCATTTCTTAGAACTTTATGGAGGTGGGAATTCAATAGAAATAACTGGACAAAATTCCACAGAAGCACTCCTTCATACACCAGAGGCATGAAACTCAGAGATAAGTGTTCCAAATTTCACGCCAATTGCTCTAAAGCCTTGCAAAACGTCAAGTAAAAACGGGTCATTTGCACTGAACCACTGCCAACATGTCAGAGTAAAACATATCTCTTGTTGAAATGTAAATGATTGGACCCTAAACTCTTTCATAATATATTTGGCATACAGGAGATTTGAGGTCACTGTTTGACCTATGCTAAAAATAAAAGCCACAGACATTGGTTGACCTCAATTTATTACCTGGAAACCACTCTGCTATGGGGGAGAAAGGACCTTAGAGTTGGAAAGTTTGAATTTCTAGTTTTCGTCCATATAAAGTAAAACAAGCCTTGTAAATTGTAAACTAAATATGTTTGCTAAATATGTATAGAATACACATCTACTTGACAAGGACCTTTTATATAGAAGTAATTTTATATTACAAATAAAGTTTGCAATGAATTATCTATTTTATATTGAATCTTGGCAGTTAACTTATTCTGGATAAATGTTATATTTTTCCATTAGCATCAAGAGATGAAGAATTGGGAATATTATTTATGTTTTCAGGAAATAAGTACATATTTATAGACAATTAAGGGTATTAGTTCTTTCTGCTTCCCCTAAATGCTCCCAGCCCACTTCCATAATTCCCATGAGAAGCCTATTTTGATTGATTTAATTATGTGATGTTGATTTGCCCATATTAACTACTGCACAGTAACCGTGTTAATACACTATGCATATATACTCTCTCTTCTTCCTTTCATAGAATCAGGGTTGAGCCTTTTAACAGCATAGTAAGAGACTCAGTTATCTTCTGGTGTTTCACTCATAAAGAGGAGTAAAATATATGAATTCTGCGTAAATGATAAGCTGAGTGCCAGTTCTGGCACTCTTTTTGTCTCTCTTTCCATTGGCACAGTCAGAAGTAGCTAAATCCCTAAATTCAAGTTTAGGCTTGAGGAATAAAAGGAGGTCTCATAGGCCTAGGTAATCTCTCTAACCTTGAAAATTAAATAAACAGTTGAGGGATAAACCTGGATAAAATAATGATCTTTCCCCTTTATCATGTCTCTCATGCATTTACTTCTTGCCTGAAATTATATTAAAAGGGTAACTGGGTTAAGATAGTGTTTGTGCATTCCTGGGCATGATACCATCTAATAACTCTTTACTTTCATGATCATTTATAATCTCATCTACTATCTTCTTGCTATTAATAACATTGGCTGAGCACTGTGGGAGATGAAGATATACTCAATTCAGTCATTTCTAAATTTTTATTTTAATCTCACTCTTGTTCACATGCATAATAATCCATGGGATAACCTGATTTCGATATCTAGCTTGGATTTCTGCAGGGTGTGTTAAATACAGTTTATTGCATTCTCACACACACAAAAATAACCCACCAGTGTGTTGAGACTTTCTGTAGAAAAAGTGTAAATTATGCCCACTGGCTTGGATGAGAGGGAAGCATCTGAGCAGGAAAGGCGGAGAGATCCAAACTAGAACTTAATTTTATTCATGCAAATAATCTCATAAAATAACATGAACCAATTCTCCAATAAGCAGTCATTTGAACTTATATCAGCCACTTAACTTCTCCAGAAGCAAATTTCTTCATTTGTGTTACCAAATTTTAGACTAGCAGATAAGTAGCAACCCTTAGAGACCTAATATATCATGAACTTAAACTTAAAATCCTTAAGGTGAATACTAGTTTCTATTTCTCCTCCTGAAATATGGGTACCCTAGAATAAGTGAGAAGTTGGTGGGAACTTAGAAAAAGAAGAGGTAAGGAAAGGATCAAAAAAATAATTACTCCAAAGGATCCTTGAACCAATGGCTGGATTAGAGTTCAGTCACCTCAAGTACATGCAAGGTTTAGAATGCAGTTAAAGAATTATCAGAACAGACAAAGAGTTTCTAGGTAAAACAAAGGAAACATCGTGCAAAAAGATATCTGGAAGCCTTAAATTGCTAATGTCTACTTCTGCACTGTTACTTTTAATAACTGAGATCAGTTTATGCACTGAATACTACATTAAAAAGTCTTAGCCTTCAAGAAATGCAAAATGTTAGTCTTATTTCTATTTTTACTTACTTTCTTCTATGGCATAAGTAAGGGAAAAGGTTTCTTTAACAAAACTCCTTTAAGAGGCTAATTGGTACATTTGACATGCTGGAAATCCTACCTTGACAGTTAATTCCTTCAGCTTGAGATTTTGATTTCTGTAGAAATGTAATCCCCCGTGGGAGAAGTATGGCTTTAGTTTGAGTGTTTTTGATAATAGGTTTTTATACGGCCCCACCATGAAGATCAGGAGCCCCAAAAGATGGAGCAGGAATAAAAAAAAAAAATGTGGGAAAGGAGAGCCATGGGTCATGGCCATCCTATTTGGATTTCCCTGTCAGAAATCTCTTCTTAATTATCCCCTTAACAATGGATGCAACTGTACATAAGCATCACCTTCATTCATCATACTCCCTAAAAAGCTTTTTAATTTTTTTCCACAAAGAAAAATTACAACCTCAGTGTCAGCTAAATAAATGGTATGCATGGCTATAAAGCCATCTTATATGACAAGGATAAATCTCTCAAGCAAAACCTGCTTCCCATTCAAGATAGGGTTGCAGCTGCAATAACATTTACAGGATTTAAGAGTTAAACTGTGGGAGAAAAAGACGTCTCAAGGGAAGGATTTTGGCTTTATATTGGCCCAACCTAAATATCCTAAAACCCAATTGGGGGGGGGTGTGATTCTCCCCACTACTTTGCTGTAAGTTTCAGAAAAGGTAAAATGGAGGAAGTGAGTTGAGATTATTAATGTGAAAATGTGTGTGGTGGGTGTGGAGAGGGAGGGAGAATTTATTAAAATGGCAAGTATGTATTATTTTATTTTATGTTTTACATTTTAAGCACAGCAGATCAATCAGTCAAATGTATTTATTGGGATCATTCAAGATCTCTAGAACAAGTTTTCCCAACTTTATTTCTGCTATAACATATGTGACAGTAACACATATATGCTTGAGAAATCCATGGCAGACCAGATTATATACTGGCTTTAATAAGAGAATTGAGTCCTATGTAAAACTGAGGATGAGCTATCTATATCTTGACCTCATGTAACAAATTTTCAGTACTGTTTGTGGAGGGGTAATGGTTGTTTACCACCCACATGCCATATGGTAGAGGTTTAGTGAATACTTACTGTATCAATTAGTGGACGGATGTCTATGGTGGCACAAACGGCACCAAAATATCTGTACCCTCAAAGAGTGTGGATTTGTGGGGCAAGCTGAGGCAAGAGGAGCAATAAAGAAGAGAAGCTTTTTAATGTAGAGATGTATTTCAAGGGAAGAAATATTCCTATGTATTTGGAGCCTTTGTGTTCAAGATTATTTTCATTTGTTCTTTTAACAAATACTTTTTGAGTACCTAAAATAAACTACAATATATGCCAGGCATCAACATAACAGAAATGAACATGACACAGTTCCATCTTTGAGTTCTCATTCCCTTGGGAGTAATTCTCATGTAAACCAAGAGTTATTTAATACAGTGTCTCTTCTTCTGAAAAGACATGATATAGAGTGTGGCAGAGTAATTTTAAAATTAGAATAGCAATTTTCTATCTCATAACTGGATACGACACTGTTACTTTCTCATTTCTTCCTAGTTCTGTAACCCTATAATCCAGGATAGATATGTATCAAGGACAAACAGATTTTGATAACTAAACATATTTGTAAATTTAATTGAGATTATATGCAGAGACTGATAAACTGCTTCCCTCAAAATTCTTTCAAAACAGTAAAATTTAATATCATTTTGCCACTATGTAAACTGAACTCTTTAATTCTTTACTCTTTGACCAAGATTTGAAAACAGTTTGAGGAACCAGACAGATTTCACTCAGTAGATGATGTGCTTTTCTGAACTCTGAGTGGCATGAGTATTTTTTCCCTTTGTGGAACCCAAGATGAATTTTTGAATGTCAGCGAGGCATTTAATATTTGAGTACCTTATCTGACGAGTCTGTTAGACCTTTATAAGTCCACTTCCTGGGATCTTTTTCAAAGGAGAGCTATAGATATTTTGTACTTGGCAAGGAGGAAGCATGAACTCTTGAAAAAGAGGTAGTGGTTAAATTAAAGGCATTAAATTGGATGGGATCAGGAAAGTAATATGGTGAAAATGGCTTATCATGTTAGTAACCTTGTGCTAAGAAGGGCAAGCTCTGTGGGAGTTCTTGGTGGAAGCGCTGTAGAAATTACCAAAATGGGCGAAATCTGAGCTTTTTAAATGTGATAGGTTTGATCTAAAATCTTGTTTTCCTTATTGTTCTTCACACACAATTTCCCAAAATGAGAAGACTAGAAAAAGTAACACCGTATTCCTTCATTCTGTCTTTTTTGTACATTTATTGTATGAGTGTTTATTTATAGATAAATAACAAAAGCCTCTGCAAACTCTATTCTTCCTAAATAACTGCATTTCTACAATCATTATTTTAAAAATGCTGAATAGATTTTTTTAATGGACTCTATTTTATTCCTTTCCATGGGAGCTATCACTTACACCTGTCAGATGTGGGGATTCAGCAAGATATAAATGGAGCAAAGAAGAAAAGACCAGAAATTGTATAAAATGTATCCAAGAGGTAGAAAAGGTGCTGATAGAGCTATAAGTGTGGAGAGTGATAATTGCTTAGTTTGGCTGGCAAGCATAATGTATCAGGATTATTGTATTCTCTGGCTATTTACTGTCCAGGAAAAATGTTATCAAATGGGACTTGAGAATGAAATTCTACTTTAAGTACCAAAAGTGACTGGGAACCAGGATGCATATAATATTAAGTGTTCAGGAAGACTAGGCGGTGGTATAAATGGTAATAGGACTCCAGCTACTATGGTGTTCTAAGATATATTCCTCAGAAACAGAGGACATGCATGCCTTTGTCACTGTTAGACCTTTATAAGTCACTGAAGATGCTACAAAATGTAGCTTCTGCAAATTCAAAACCTGGTTCTGAGCCTATGACCATTAATAGTTGCCGTTCTGCTTCAGAACCAGCCATCCATGGACTTTGCTGCCCTGTTGGAAAAGACTTTATGGCTGAAAGGCTTAGCCCAGGCCTTTGGGGGGTTTCTCACTTGGCCTGATAATGAACCTGCTGAATAAGTTATCCAGTCCAGCATTCTTCTGCATTCCAACATCGTCAGCCTCGTCAGAGACTGGGTGATTCTGAAAGTGGACTCCGGAGAATCACAAGTGGTAGATGGGCTTGTTTTCCAGCATATCACTCTCCTCATGTAGTTGGCTTACAGGAACCAGTTTCTCAACATCTGCAACTGAAATTGGCAAAATCATGGTAGGGTTTATTCCTAGATGGGAGCAGAAATTTAAGCTGGTAACCAGAATAGGAATTTACCCTTTTTATTGCTGCCTTGTATCATTATAGTATTGTCTTTAAGGTAGTAAAGTGTAGTGGTTAAGAGTACAGATTTAGCAGCCAAAATGCCTAGGTTCATAGCTTAGCTCTACAATGTTACTTAACCTATTTACCTCAGTTTCCTCGACTGTAAAATAGAAGTGATAGATGAATTAGTGACTATCTTTTAGGTTTGTTTTATTGAATAAATTAGTTACTTTAAAACATGCAAAATAGTAAATAGTAAGTACAAAAAATATTAGCCATTACTAGTTTGCCCCTTGCCACCTATCATTTGGATCTTTGTAATGGTCTTCTCTGTAGTTTCTCTAAGCTTTGACTCTCACTACCGTCTAATGTATTTCCCATATCTATCATGGAAATTCTTAGGGGGAAGGGTAAGATGTGACAAAGAGAGAGAGTGGCATGGACATATATACACTACCAAACGTAAAATAGATAGCTAGTGGGAAGCAACCGCATAGCACAGGGAGATCAGCTCTGTGCTTTGTGACCACCTAGAGGTGTGGGATAGGGAGGGTGGGAGGGAGGGAGATGCAAGAGGGAAGAGATATGGGAACATATGTATATGTATAACTGATTCACTTTGTTATAAAGCAGAAACTAACACACCATTGTAAAGCAATTATACTCCAATAAAGATGTTAAAAACAAACAAACAAACAAAAAACAAACAAAAACATCCTTGTTGTCATTAAGCTTACAGTTTAGTTATAGGGGATCAGCAATAGACAAGATAAGTCAAATATATCAAAAGTTAGACAAATGTTAAGTGTTATGAAAGGAAGGGCTTCCTTGGAGAGTTTTCATTTGATATCATGGTCAGTGAAGCCTACACTAAAAAAGAAATATTTGATTAACGACTAGAAAGTGGTGAGAGAATAAACCATATGGATATCTGGAAGAAGAGTATTCCAGGTAGTAGAAACAGCAAGTGCAAAGAGCCTGGGACAAAAATGTGACTTTTGTGCATAAGGCAGCTTAGCTGGAGTGGGGTAAGAAAGGGGTGTAGGGTAGGATATGAAGTCAAAGAGGCAGCAGGGGGCAGTTTATTTAGGAGAATACAGATAACTGTAAGGCCTTTGACTTGTTTTAAGTGAAATGAGAAGTCTTTTTGGTTTTGAGCAGAAAGAGTGACTTGACATTATTTCCTTTTTAGCTGGATTACTCTTACTACTGTATTGAAAATAATTTTTAGGGGGTAACCATATCCAGTTAGGAGAATGCTGACATTTGTCAGATGAGAAATGCCAGGGACTAGAAGGGTGGTAAGTTTAGAGATGGTAGAAGTTGTTGCATTTGGGATATAATTTGAAAATAAAAACAAGAGGGCCTAACAAATTGCATGTGGAATGTGAAAGAGAAACTTCTTTTTCTAGGCAACTAGAATATTGGAGTTAGCTTATACTTAGAAGGACTGAAGGAAGGAGCAGTTTTGAGGCAACTGCAGGAATAGATGAAGAGTAGAGATCAAGAGTTCAATTTGTATACATGTTAACTTTGAGACAGACGCTCGTTAGAAATCCAAGGGGAGGTCTTGAGTGAGCAGCTGGAAATATGGTTCTGGAGTTCAGGGGAGTGGTCCAGGCTAGAAATAGACATCTAAGAATGGGCAATGTTTTCTAAGCATTGACTGTCTCCTGTATTCCCTATAGCTCAAAGTCTTTCTTCTCTTTCATCAGATGGTGGAAATACTAAAGAACTTTCTCCTGGAAAATGTTGACTGTTCTCATAACACTCATTTCCATATTCTCTAATTGTGTTACTTCTACCAGTTTTTTTTTTTTTTTTTTTTAAGAATTGTGTTGCATTCTTTTTTTAAAAATTAATTAATTAATTTATTTATTTTTGGCTGTGTTGGGTCTTCGTTTCTGTGAGAGGGCTTTCTCTAGTTGGGGCAAGCGGGGGCCACTCTTCATCGCGGTGCGTGAGCCTCTCACTATCGCGGCCTCTCTTGTTGCGGAGCACAGGCTCCAGACGCGCAGGCTCAGTAGTTGTGGCTCACGGGCCTAGTTGCTCCGCAGCATGTGGGATCTTCCCAGACAGGGGCTCGAACCCGTGTCCCCTGCATTGGCAGGCAGACTCTCAACCACTGTGCCGCCAGGGAAGCCCCCACTTCTACCAGTTTTAATTGAAACAACAGGATCAAGTCTGATTGAGGCAGGCCCAGGACAGGATGTGAACAACAATCTAGGAAACACTGTTTTGGTACTTCGACAGGCTAGATTAGGAAATGTGAGCATGCCAATGCAGAGAGTAATGTTGACTTAATGTTCTTCAATCCATGTGAACTTCCCAGAAGTTCACAGATAAAAGCAAACAAGAGGAAACAAACTAATAGCCTTCTACTTGACCTTTGTTTTCCAAATAGTAATTTAGTCATTTGCCAGATTCAATTGATCTTTTCCCAAAGGGAAGCAGCTCAGAAGGTATCCGGCAGCACTGAAAGCTTCCACTAGTTTGTTGGTCTCCTGCAAGATAGGTGTATCACAAGGTCCCTTGTCACTGTTCCCATCAACTTGCTGCTCTCTATCCTCAGCTTTTAAATAAAATCATTTTGTTTTCTCTCCAACTTATTAATAGGTTCTTATAATTGTTTACACACACATACACATATTCATACACACCCACACACATGCTACCCACTTACTTACATATTACAGGGACACAGCCTTCTATGGTGGGGAAATTATCACGATTCCAATGGAAATATGAACTGCTCTACAAATCTATTACATCCTTTGGGTGGCATTTTTGGGAATGGGTGAAGAGAAGCTTAGCTTTGGAGGGAAGAGTTATGGTATTATAAAAGATATTTCAGTTATGAACAGAGAAATTTAAAAATACTTTCTAAAAAGTGATAGTCCAATCTAAAGTAAAGATCAGTCAGTAAAGGGAAGTACATATTTTTGAATATGCCAACCATAGGACAATGGCTGTGACAGGTGAAGAGGAAACAGAGAACTGGAGAAGACAAGATGTTTTTTAAAAAAAAGTAACAGAAAGCAGACGTTGACTTCACTGGCAGTCCAGTGGTTAAGACTCTGTGCTTCCCCTTCAGGGGGAGTGGGTTTGATCCCTGGTTGGGGAACTAAGATGTGGCACGGCCAAAAAAAAAAAAGCAGATGTTAAGGAGCAACTTGAACAAAAGTAAGCTTGAAATTTATATGTTTCATGGAGATGACAGCAAAAATATATAATAATTTTAGCAATAAAAGCAGCTAATATTTGCATAGTGCTTTATACTTTGCACTAATATCACATAACTTATTTCATTTAATCCTATTATGTAACTCTCTGAGAGGGACAGAATTACAACCTTTTTATGAAGATAAAAAACTGAAGTCTAGAGTGGATACTTAATAGTCAAAGAATGCTACAGTGAACAAGAAGGACAGTCAGAACTGATGCACAATTCTTCTGACTCCCCATCCTGTTTGTTTTTACTGGCATCCTAATAATAAAAAATTTGAATATTTTCTATGACAAACATGCATGAAAGTACTTTCCAAGTTTGCTTATTATAAATACATAGCAAGGCATTATGTTCTTTGTTATTATCACCTTTGGTCCTACACTGAATTATTTTGTATAAACATTCTATTATTGACTATCTGAAATAGCCCTCACATCTGTATAATTTCTTTTGTTTATCTAGTTTCTACTCTACAATAGCTCAAAATCAAAACAAGGAAAACTTTGTAAAATACTATCACTTAAGCCGGAGGATTTAGTAAAAGACTAACTTGATTGCTTATATTATTCAATGAATTAATCATTGGAATTGTTTCTAGAATTACTGGCTTTTTTTTATTAAATAAAATCAGAATCCATGCAAGACTGAAGAGACATGTGGTTCTAACTCATCCTGGAAAGAGTACTGTGTATTGCTTTAAGAACTATACTAAAACAGCCAAATAATCATGGTTTGAAAAACCAGGGACCAGACTCCAAGTCAAATATCTAACTCAGAGCACGAGCACAGAAAATTCTATACTTGAATTATTTCTAAAATATTTTCAATGTCATTTTATCTTTTATGGATAAGATAATGATTCTTAGAAAAAAAAAGAGAACAAAAAGCTTAGATAAACATTTCTTAAGACATACATTGATGTTGTGATATGAATATGCCTTGAGAAACTTAAAACTATTCAGAAGACTACCTCTTTTCTTTTAAACTACCAGCAATGATGGATAGCCCCGCCTCCCATACCCATGACAAATGCACAATTATATAATTTTAGGCATGTGATTCTTGTTACAGACTTGGGTATATTTACAAAGAAACGATATACACATAGATTGGATGGCATTTAATGAACAAATCAATTGAGTAAATTATTCAAAGGTGAGGAAGTTGAATAAGCTCATTTCATAAATTCAAAAGGTAAAGGTAGAAAGAGAACGTTGAAGTGTTGGTTTAATGAAGTTTTCTTCTTAATGCATTACCGTGACTAACCACAGCATGGGGGAGCCTTCTGTTAATGAAGCAAACATTCGTTGACACAAGTGAGCATCTAATGATGTCTACCTTTGGGGCAGATGAATCTATTATTTCAGTCCTGGTGAACAACAAAGGGGACAGATAGGGCAGGAAAATGTAATATAATTGCCTCTCTTAAAGGAAAATCTGCTCTCCTTTGAGATATAGAATTTCATCTTTGGCTTCACAAGAATCCTTTTCTTTATGCAGGATGCCAGGTACGTCATAAAATAAAACCAGCTTGTTCTCTTCTCTTTGGGTTATATTAACTGAATTAATAAGCCAAGTGAGTCCTCTGACTACATCTTATCCTTAATACTAATTATTTCAATTTATGAAAAAACATGCCCATTACCTGGAGTTCCATTTTTTATGTGTGATCTAATCTGAACACAACAAGGATGTAACACTGAATTCTGTTTTCATTGAATCTCAAAATACAAAACAGAACAAAACTCAAGAAAACTAAAGGATACAACAAAGTGATGGTTCAAAGTCTGGGGTGGGGGATTATTTGGAAGAGATACAAACCCTCAGATCTGAGGTACTGTGGGGCAGTGGAAATGAAATGGGTCCTAAAATAGAAAGATGGAGGTTTAAACTCCCCATTTTGTTATTTAATATGTAAGCCTTGTCAATCATATATCTTAAGCTCAGTGAGCCTCATTTCCCCTTTATGTAACAGGGATGATAATATGTACCTTAGAACAGAGTTTTCATGATTCATAGATAATGTCTATAAAGAACCTCATTTTCTTCTTTTTTCATTTGATTGTTTATTTATTTATCTTTATTTTACCTAAGCTATTTTGTGCTTTCATTGTCTGTGTTTGGCAGTTCTCATCTTCTGTTCTTAGGAAGAGAATGCAATTTCACACTTTTAAAGTTCATGTCCTCCCACTAATTTTGGTGAGCCTTGTAACAGGCTGTCATTGCTGTGTACAACATTTATAAGCATAAGAGAAAATTAACCCAGTTTTCAAGCTATTTTGAGTTCCTACGGACTAATTTATTTACCTTCTGAGCTGAAGTGATGAGAGAAACTGAGATTCACCAAAATCTTGGTACCAGAATCCTCTCCCTGTAATTACTATTTAGTCTTAAAGATGTTCTAGCACTCAATTTGTGATGAGAGCAAATAGAAATTGGATAGTCTCTGATTCCCACTTAATCCTTGTTCCCATTAAGTAGGACTAGATGATGAGTCCTCATTTGGCAGACCTGATTCCAATGCAGGATGGTACCATTTTGATTTTATTTGGTTATTTTCTCATTCTAAACTTTTAATTAAAAATAAATGAAAGCTTAATGGGGATAGTAAAGCTCAGCTGCTACAGTCAAAACCTAAAGTAATTCAGATTACTGAGCATGGTAATTTAAAATAATTTGAAAATATTATAAATACTAATGGGCCATAAAGCTTGTTAAAAATTTAAGACTAATATGTATATGGTGACTACTTTTATGTGAAATCTTGATGATCTCAAACTTAGGTTCCAAACTTGGTAGACCAAACATGTTGGCCTCTTCACTCTCATTATACCTGTAAAAGGATCACTATATCGGCCTTAGGACATCAATGACAGAGCCTTGACATGCATTAATTCAAGTTGTAGAATGAAATTTCAGTAATGATTGCTTCAAATTCCAGCTGGTAGCAACCCTGAAACTATTTATGTTTCAGGGCAAGGAAACTTTGAAGCTGCATCTTGCACTACTTGGTTGTGTCAGGTCACAAACTTGGATTGACAATTATTGTAGGCTAATGATTCTAAAATTAGGCACAAATCATTAAGATGCAAGTCCTGTGTATGGCTATAAGGAATCACTATTTTACAGTCTTTTCTAATGATTCCTCAAGGAATCCATGGGGAATGCTTATATATTTTGCAAATGCATTCTGGGTGTTACTTGTTACCTCAGCTTGCTGTCTAGTAGGTTCTAGACCATTGCACTATTTGTCTTGTGGGTCTCGTTTTGCAAACTATAAACTTTAGGCAACTTTTACTTCTTTGGTGCTACTTTGTACCTTGTAAGGTGTGGGACCCTTCTATATTTTCTTCCACATGATTGTTGATAATAAGATTGACCATTTAATAGAATTTACTTAAAGAGTAGGGCAAACTAAAGGTAACTGAAAAAACAAACTTTATTATTTATTTATTTATTTATTTTTGGCAATCATAAAATGAGAAATTTTCTGTTTTTAAAAAAGGGAGGTGGGACTGTATCCTTCAAAAATGTTAATGTCTTAATAAACACAGACAAACTGTGGAACTATTCCAAACAAAAGGAGGCTGAAGAGATATGACAGCTAAATACCTTCCTGACCCTAGACTGGGTCCTGTATTGGAGGGAAAAATGATATAAAGAACATTAGTAGGGCTTCCCTGGTGGCACAGTGGTTAAGACTCTGCCTGCCAATGCAGGGGATTATATAACTGATTATTTGAGAGACTATTCCTTTTTTTTTTTTTTTTTTCACACACACACACTGTAAGAAACAACAAACTTTAAATCAGTGATAATTAGTCCAGTCCAAGGTTCATCATAGGGCTTTGCTCTTGGGTTATATTTCTCCATCTTTCAGCCAGTTTCTATGTTGCAGGGGCAAGTCTATAACGTTTTTGCTTCAAGGGGACGGGCTTGTACTTTCCTCTTCTTTCTAGATTCCAAGTTCCAACCTCTGGGAAGTGTTGGCAGTGGAAGGAGACAGGAGGATTAGAGGATTGTTTTCCTAAAAGACAAAATAATATACTGGAAAGCAACTCTATCAATAATGATACTAAATTTCATTGTTATGCCAAGTTTGAGTTTTCATTGGCATAAAACATTCCTTCTCAGAATAGAACTCTGCTTTATCATTGTATAACAAAATAATTTTATGCAAATAAAAGGCAGATTGCACTCACAAAAGGGTTGAAAAATGTTAGACAAAATTAATTAAGCAGTTTCTCTCCCTTTCTAACCATCAAGACTTCACAAAAACAGGGGTGGTCTAGGATCATCCTGCCCACTCTATCACTTACTGGAAAATTATTTAACGCAGTTTGTTTCTATAATACCCATACAGCATTTAGATGAAGTTATCTTTTCTTAACTTTAATAGTTAATACTGTACCTTGCAAACTTCAATACTTTGTTATTATTATCTGGACAAACTGTCTTTGGAGAAAGTCATATTTAAACAGTTTACTAATCAATTTTCTCTTTTGTAAAGTAGAAATAATAATGCCTGCTCTTTCACATTAATTGGTTGTCTGGTTCATCCCAGTGCCCTTTATTTATTTATTTATTTATTTTTGGCTCTGTTGGGTCTTCGTTTCTGTGTGAGGGCTTTCTCTAGTTGCGGCGAGCGGGGGCCACTCTTCATTGCGGTACGCGGGCCTCTCACTATCGTGGCCTCTCTTGTTGCAGAGCACAGGATCCAGTCGCGCAGGCTCAGTAGTTGTGGCTCACGGGTCTAGTTGCTCCGCGGCATGTGGGATTCTCCCAGACCAGGGCTCGAACCTGTATCCCCGCATTGGCAGGCAGACTCTCAAACACTGCGCCACCAGGGAAGCCCCCAGTGCCCTTTAGACCCATGTATATGGTAGTGTGGAGTCTTCCAGGTTTGACTAAGGGAGTTATTGGTCTGATCAGTGTGCTGATTGTTGCTCTAAGAAGCACTTAACATTTATTTCCTCCCTGAATCCCACCTCTATACACAAACACAGAAACACCACAACCGCTACCATCTTGTATGAAACTGGAAGATTCAGAATATCTGAAAAGTCTTACTTTAAACCATAATTGAGTCCATAATTCACTTAAAGATATTTTCAGCCACACGAGTGACAACATAATGATGAGGCCATATCTCTTTAAAAAAGGGGAAAAAAAGTCACAAAAATGACATAGAACTTAAAATTAGACTTGAAAGCCATGATCAGCTATATTTAGCCAATGAGGTTTAGTGTAAAATAAGGGTTGGTTTTTGCTGGCATGTATTATTTACAAATCTCTAATGTTCTTCTAGTTTTTGTTCACAAACCAGAAAAAAGTGATAGAGGTGAATGTTCACAAATAGAAAATTTACATACACATATGTAGAAGATGTGGTATATAAATATACAAAGTACAATAAATAAAACTCACCAAAAAATGTGTATCTGATGGACTGTGTATGGTGTAGTAATATAATTCACATTGGTAATGATTATGTTTACAGTACTTTAATAGCTACATTGATCATATTTGAATAATGAATTGCTTATGTTAATAGTAATTGGAATTTGCTTATTTAAACACTTATCATTGCTAATTTCAGTTACCCAATAATGGGAAGTTAAGATTATACAATTAAATAGATTTTATCAAGCTTACTTTGGGAGGGAAAACACATTTATTCTGATATGAAAACTGTTTTAATGCCAGATTTATTTTAAGTTAACAGGCTTATTTTAAATTAAAAGCCAAAGCTGTAATTATTTAAAAATTGCCTTTTAAACAGATGTGTCTAGTTTTAGTATGGACTGATTACTATAGGGAATATTTTATGAGTTTTTTCTCTAGTACCTTATATTTTTCTTAAGTGGTTTTAAATTGTTTTTATAAGCTATTTATCACAATAATCATATGACATGAGTTAACAGGTTTCCAATTTCACAGATGAATATATAAGATTATTAATGATTAAAGTAAAAAGTAATGGATGCACAGAGGTAGTTTGTGCTCATATATGCATCTAGCTTTTCCTATAGATAGGTTAGCTGAGTGTTTGGTATAGAGAAGGTGACCCCAAAATACCACTGTAACGAGTGAATTTTTGAAATAATGAATTAAGCTCCAGTCTGCTACTTAGTTGAAGTCTAGCCTTCTGGCCTTTTAGCAACTACAGTAGTCCCCCCTTGTCTGAAGTTTCACTTTCCACAGTTTTCTGAGTAGCATGATGTAATCTCGTGCTCTCCTGCTCCGTCCTGCCTGGGATCCCCAACCCTTGACAAGCCTGCTCCTCATCCAACCATCAACATCGTCATGGCTCCATGACCAAGGATCACCTGGATCAGATGATTTTACTTTTGATGTATCATCAGGTCCGTAGTAGCCTAATGCTAAGTCACAATGCGTAGTCATCTACCTCACTTCACTGGCATTTTATCACATCACATCATCACAAGTAGAAGAGTAAATACAAAACAATAAGGTATTATGAAAGAGAGACCATAACCATATAACTTTTATTACAGTATATCATTATAATTCTTCTATTTTATTATTATTGTTGTTAATCTCTTACTGTGCCTAATTTATAGATTAAAATTTATCTTTGGTATATATGCATAGGAAAAAACAGTATATATAAGGTTTGGTGCTATCTGCGATTTCAGGAATCCAGTGGGGGTCTTGGAATGTGTGCCCTACAGAAAAGGGGGGACCACTGTAATATTGGTCCCCAGACATAATCAATTTGAGGTATGCTAGATAAAATCTATATGCTGGCCTAGGCCAATTGTCCTTATGTGGCTCTACCAAGGACAAGATAAAGATCTGTGAAACTGTTCTGTGGGTTTAGAGTATTGTTCTAGCCCTCTGTTTCTTCATCTATAAGATGTAAACAAAAAAATTTGTCTTGCAGAATTGTGACAATTAAATGAAATAAATAATATAAAGTATGTAGACCATAGCCTATTGCACCAAGAATGCACTCAATAAATTATAAATATTACTAGTTTCAGATTAAAATCAATGATTTATGGAGATGAGTATACTTATTTAACATTTTAAATTACTCAAAAAACATGATTCCATAGAATTATGTAGCATCCTAATCTTCTTACAACAGTGTAACACTGTTTTAAGGCCATCACTTTTTTTGTGATTTTTTTCCTTCTCTATGTCTACATTGTAAGATTTACCTGCTTCTAACTATTCTTAACCTCACTACAATGTTGTTTTCTAACCTATGAGTTATTTATTTATTTATTTATGCCTATATTTACTTTTGTGAATCCAGTGTATGTATAATATTATGCTATGCTTGAAAAAAAATGTTTTAGCCAAATATGAAGACTAATTTTAAGAAATATTAACCTACTATGTGAGGGAAACATAAATAGATAACTATTATGCAAGATAGAATTTGATATGTATAAAACTGGTAACACATTCTATATAATTTCAGAGAAGCTGTATATATTTATTGCTGTTAGGAAATTTGGTCAGGTGAAGATGTAGTTTTAAAATATGGGCAGAGGGGAAACCTTCAAGATGGTGGAGGAGTAAGACGTGGAGATCATCTTCCTCCCCACAAATACATCAGAAATACATCTACATGTGGAACAACTCCTACAGAACACTGGCAGAAGACTTCAGACTTCCCAAAAGGCAAGAAACTCTGCATGTACCTGGGGAGGGCAAAAGAAAAAAAGAAAAAACAAAGACAAAAGAATAGGGACAGGACCTGCACCTTGGGGAAGGAGCTGTGAAGAAGGAAAAGTTTCCACACACTAGGAAGCCCCTTCACTGGTGGAGATGGGGAGTGGCACGGGGAAAGATTCAGAGCCACAGAGGAGAGAGCAGCAACAGAGATGCAGAGGGCAAAGTGGAGAGATTCCTGCACAGAGGATTTGTGCCGACCAGAACTCACCAGCCCGAGAGGCTTGTCTGCTCACCCTCCAAGGTGGATGGGGGCTGGAAGATGAGGCTCAGGCTTCGGAGGTCAGACCCCAGGAAGAGGACTGGGGTTGGCTGCATGAACACAGCCTGAAGTGGGATAGTGTGCCACAGCTAGCTGGGAGGGAGTCTGGGAAAAAGTCTGGAACTGCCTAAGAAGCAAGAGACCATTGTTTCAGGGTGTGTGAGGAGAGGGGATTCAGAGTACCACATAAACAAGCGCCAGAGAATGGCGCGAACTGCAGCTATCAGCACAGACACCAGAGATGGGCATGAAATGCTAAGGCTGCTGCTGCAGCAACCAAGAAGCCTGTGTGCAAGCACAAGTCACTATCCACAACTCCTCTCCCAAGAGTTTGTGGAGCCCGCCACTGCCAGGGTCCCGTGATCCAGGGACAACTTCCCCAGGAGAACACACGGCGTGCCTCAGGCTGCTGCAACCTCATGTCAGCCTCGGCCATCACAGGCTCACCCCGCATTCTGTAACCCTCCCTCCCCACAGCCTGAGTGAGCCAGAGCCCCCTAATAAACTTCTATTTTAACTCCATTCTGTCTGGGCGGGAAACAGACGCCCTCAGGCGACCTACACATAGAGGTTGGGCCAAATCCAAAGCTGAACACCAGTAGCTGTGTGAACAAAGAAGAGAAAGGGAAATTTCTCCCAGCAGCCTCAGGAGCAGTAGATTAAATCTCCACAATCAACGTGATATACCCTGCATTTGTGGAATACCTGAATAGACAATGAATTATCCCAAAATTGAGATGGTGGACTTTGGGAACAACTGTAGGCTTGGGGTTTGCTTTCTGCATCTAATTTGTTTCTGGTTTTATGTTTATCTTAGTTAAGTATATAGAGTTTATTATAATTGGTAGATTAGTTTATTGATTTGGTTGCTCTCTTCCTTTATATATATATATATATATATATATATATACACATATGTATATATATATACATATATATATATACATATGTATATATATATTTCCTTTTTCTCTTTTTATGAGTGTGTATGTGTACGATTCTTTGTGTGAGTTTGTCTATCTACTTTTGCTTTTACCATTTGTTATAGGGTTCTTCCTGTTTTTTGTTTGTTTGTTTGTTTTTTTAGTATAGTTTTAGGGCTTGTTATCATTAGTGGATTTGTTTTTTGCTTTGGTTGCACGCTTCTTTCTTTCTTTTATTACTTTTAATTTTTAATAATTTTTAAATTTCTTATTTTAATAACTTTATTTTATTTTATTTTATTTATTTATCATTTTTTCATTTATTTCTTTTTTTCTCCCATTTTTTCTGAGCTGTGTGGTTGACAGGGTTGTGGTGCTCCAGACAGGTGTCAGGCCTGTTCTTCTGATGTGGGAGAGCCAAGTTCTGGACATTGGTCAAGCAGAGACTGCCTGGCTCCATGTAATATCAAAGGGCAAAGCTCTCCCAGAGATCTCCATCTCAACACTAAGACCCAGCTCCACTCAAGGACCAGCAAGCTACAGTGCTGGACAACCTATGCCAAACAACTAGCAAGACAGGAACACAACCCCACCCATTAGCAGACAGGCTGCCTAAAATCATAATAAGGCCACAGACACCCCAAAACACACCACCAGACGTGGTCCTGCCCACAAGAAAGACAAGATCCAGCCTTATCCACCAGAACACAGGCACCAGTCACCTCCACCAGGAAGCCTACCACAACCCACTGAAGCAAACTTAGCCACTGGGGGCAGATACCAAAAACAACAGGAACTATGAACCTGCAGCCTATGAAAAGGAGACCCCCAACCACAGTCAGTTAAGCAAAATGAGAAGACAGAGAATCACACAGCAGGAGAAGGGGCAAGGAAAAATACCACCAGACCAAATAAATGGAGAGGAAATAGGCAGTCTATCTGAAAAATAATTCAGAATAATGATAGTAAAGATGATCCAAAATCTTGGAAATAGAATAGAGAAAATACAAGAAACATTTAACAAGGACCTAGAAAAAGAAAAGATCACACAAATGATATTGAACAACACAATAAATGAAATCAAAAATTCTCTAGAAGGACTCAATAGTGGAATAAATGAGGCAGAAGAATGGATATGTGACCTGGAAGATAAAATAGTGGAAATAACTACCACAGAGCAGAAAAAAGAATGAAAAGAATTGAGAACAGTCTCAGAGACCTCTGGGACAACATTAAACACACCAACATTCGAGTTATAGGTGTCCCAGAAGAAGAAGAGAAAAAGAAAGGGAATGAGAAAATATTTGAATAGATTATAGTTGAAAACTTCCCTAATATGGGAAAGGAAAGAGTCAATCAAGTCCAGGAAGCACAGAGAGTCCCACACAGGATAAATCCAAGGAGAAAATGCTAAGACACATATTAATCAAACTATCAAAAATTAAATACAAAGAAAAAATACTAAAAGCAGCAAGGGAAAAACAGCAAATAACATACAAGGGAATCCCCATAAGGTAAACAGCTGATATTTCAGCAGAAACACTGCAAGCCAGAAGTGAGTGGCAGGACAAATTTAAAGTGATGACAGGGAAAAAGCTACAACCAAGATTACTCTACCCAGCAAGGACATCATTCAGAATGGACAGAGAAATTAAAACCTTTACACACAAGCAAAAACTAAGAGAATTCAGCACCACCAAACCTCCTTTACAACAAATAATAAAGGAAGTTCACTAGGCAGGAAACACAAAAGAAGCAAAAGACCTACAAATACAAACCCAAAACAATTAAGAAAATGGTAATAGGAAAATACATATTGATAACTACCTTAAATGTAAATGGATTAAATGCTCCAAACAAAAGACATAGACTGGCCGAATGGATGCAAAAACAAGACCCATATATATGCTGTCTACAAGAGACCCACTTCAGACCTAGGGACACATAAAAACTGAAAGTGAGGGGATGGAAAAAGATATTGCATGAAAATGGAAATTAAAAGAAAGCTGGAGTAGCAATTCTCATATCAGACAAAATAGACTTTAAAATAAAGACTATTACAAGAGACAAAGAAGGACACTACATAACGATCAAGGGATCAATCCATGAAAAAGATAAAACAATTGAAAATATTTATGAACCCAACATAGGAGCACCTCAACACATAAGGCAAATGCTAACAACCATGAAAGGAGAAATCAACAGTAACACAATCATAGTAGGAGACTTAACACCCCACTTTCACCAATTGACAGATCATGCAAAATGAAATAAATAATGAAACACAATCTTTAAATGATACATTAAACAAGATGGACTTAATTGATATTTATAGGACATTCCATCCAAAAATAACAGAATACACTTTCTTCTCAAGTGCTCATGGAACATTATCCAGGATAGATCATATCTTGGGTCACAAATCAAGCCTTGGTAAATTTAAGAAAACTGAAATTGTGTCAAGTATCTTTTCCGGCCACAAAGCTATGAGACTAGATATCAAATACAGGGAAAAAAGTCTGTAAAAAAAAAAAAAAACACACATGGAGGCTAAACAATATACTACTAAATAACCAAGAGACCACTTAAGAAATCAAAGAGGAAATAAAAAAATAACTAGAAATAAATGACAATGAAAACACAATGAGCCAAAACCTATGGGATGTAGCAAAAGCAGTTCTAAGAGGGAAGTTTATAGCAATACAATCTTACCTCAAGAAACAAGAAACATCTCAAATAAACAACCTAACCTTACAACTAAAGTAATTAGAGAAAGAAGAACAAAAAAACTGCAAAGTTAGCAGAAGGAAAGAAATCATAAAGATCAGATCAGAAATAAATGAATAAGAAATGAAGGAAACAATAGCAAAGAGCAATAAAACTAAAAGCTGGTTCTTTAAGAAGATAAAGAAAGTTGATAAACCATTAGCTAGATTCATCAAGAAAAAAAGAGAAAGACTCCAATCAATAGAATTAGAAATGCAAAAGAAGTAACAGCTCACACTTTAGAAATATCAAGGATCACGAGAGATTACTACAAGCAACTCTATGCCAATAAAATGGACAACCTGGAAGAAATGGACAAATTCTGAGAAAAGCACAACCTTCCGAAACTGAACCAGGGAGAAATAGAAAATATAAACAGACCAATCACAAGCACTGAAATGGACACTGGTATTAAAAATCTTCCAACAAACAAAAGCCCAGGACCAGATAGCTTCACAGGCAAATTCTATCAAACACCTAGAGAAGAGCTAACCCCTATCTTTCTCAAACTGTTCCAAAATATAGCAGAGGGAGGAACAATCCCATACTCATTCTACGAGGCCACCATCATCCTGATACCAAATGCAGACAAAGATGTCTCAAAGAAAGAAAACTACAGGCCAATATCACTGATGAACATAGATGCAAAAATCCTCAACAAAATACTAGCAAGCAGAATCCAATAACACATTGAAGGCATCATGCCCCATGATCAAGTGGGGTTTATCCCAGGAATGCAAGGATTCTTCAATATATGCAAATCGATCAATGTGATACAACATATTAACAAACTGAAGGAGAAAAACCTTATGATCATCTCAATAGATGCAAAAAAGCTTTTGACAAAATTCAACACCTATTTATGATAAAAACCCTCCATAAAGTAGGCATAGAGGGAACTTATCTCCACATAATAAAGGCCATAGATGACAAACCCACAGCCAACATAGTTCTCAATGGTGAAAAACTGAAACCATTTCCTCTAAGATCAGGAATAAGACAATGTTGCTCATTCTCACCACTATTACTCAACATAGTTTTCGAAGTTTTAGCCACAGCAATCAGAGAAGAAAAAGAAATAAAAGGAATCCAAATCAGAAAAGAAGAAGTAGGGCTTCCCTGGTGGCGCAGTGGTTGAGAATCTGCCTGTTAATGCAGGGGACACGGGTTCGAGCCCTGGTCTGGGAAGATCCCACATGCCGCGGAGCGGCTGGGCCCGTGAGCCACAGCTGCTGAGCCTGCGCGTCTGGAGCCTGTGCCCCGCAACGGGAGGGGCCGCGATAGTGAAAGGCCCGTGCACCGCGATGAAGAGCGGTCCCCGCACCGCAATGAAGAGTGGCCCCCGCTTGCCGCAACTGGAGAAAGCCCTCGCACGAACCGAAGACCCAACACAGCCAAAAATAAATAAATAAATAAATAAAGTAGGGGAAAAAAAAAAATTAAAAAAAAAGAAAAGAAGAAGTAAAGCTGTCATTCTTTGCAGATGACATGATACTATACATAGATAATCCTAAAGATGCTACCAGAAAACTACTGGAGCTAACCAATGCATTTGGTAAAGTAGCAGGATACAAAATTAATGCACAGAAATCTCTTGCATTCCTACACACTAATGATGAAACATATGAAAGAGAAATTAAGGAAAGACTCCCATTTACCTTTGCAACAAAAAGAGTAAAATACCTAGGAATAAACCTACTTAAGGAGACAAAAGACCTGTATGCAGAAAACCATAAGGTACTGGTGAAAGAAATTAAAGATGATACAAACAGATGGAGAGATATACCATGTTATTGGATTGGAAGAATCAACATTGTGAAAATGACTCTACTACCCAAAGCAATCTACAGATTCAGTGGAATCCCTATCAAACTACCAATGGCATTTTTCACAGAGCTAGAACAAAAAGTTTCACAATTTGTATGGAAACACAAAAGACCCTGAATAGCCAAAGCAAACTTGAGAAATAAAAACGGAGCTGGAGGAATCAGGCTACTGGACTTCAGATTATACAAAGCTACAGTAATCAAGATAGTATGGTACTGGCACACAAACAGAAATATAGATCCATGGAACAGGATAGAAAACCCAGAGATAAACCCACACACATATGGTCACCTTATTTTTGATAAAGGAGGCAAGAGTATACAATGGAGAAAAAGCCTTTTCAATAAATGGTGCTGGGATAACTGGACAGCTACATGTAAAAGAATGAAATTAGAACACTTCCTAACACCATACACAAAAATAAACACAAAATAGATTAAAGACCTAAATGTAAGTCCAGACACTATAAAACTTTTAGAGGAAAATATAGGCAGAATGCTCTGTGACATAAATCACAGCAAGATCCTTTTTACCCACCTCCTAGAGAATTGGAAATAAAAACAAAAGTAAACAAATTGAACCTAATGAAACTTAGAAGCTTTTGCATAGCAAAGGAAACCATAAACAAGATGAAAAGCCAACCCTCAGAATGGGAGAAAATATTTGCAAATGAAGCAACTGACAAAGGATTAATCTCCAAAATTTACCAGCAGTTCATGCAGCTCAGTATCAAAAAAAGAAACAATCCAATCCAAATATTGGTAAAGACCTAAATCGACATTTCTACAAGGAAGATATACAGATTGCCAACAAACACATGAAAGGATGCTCAACATCACTAATCATTAGAGAAATGCAAATCAAAACTACAATGAGTTATCACCTCACATCAGTCAGAATGGCCATCATCAAAAATCTACAAACAATAAATGCTGGAGAGAGTATCGAGAAAAGGGAACCGTCTTGCACTGCTGGTGGGAATGTAAATTGATACAGCCACTATAGAGAACAGTATGGAGGGTCCTTAAAAAACTAAAAATAGAACTACCATACAACCCCGCCATCCCACTACTGAGCATACACCCTGAGAAAACTATAATTCAAAAAGAGTCGTGTACCACAATGTTCATTGCAGCTCTGTTTACAATAGCAAGGACATGAAAGCAACCTAAGTGTCCATCGACAGATGAATGTATAAAGAAGATGTGGCACATATACACAATGGAATATTACTCAGCCATAAAAAGAAATGAAATTGAGTTATTTGTATTGAGTTGGATGGGCCTAAAGTCTGTCATACAGAGTGAAGTAAGTCAGAAAGAGAAAAACAGTTACCATATGCTAACACAAATATATGGAATGTTAAAAAAAAAAAAAAAAAGGTTCTGAGGAACCTAGGGGTAGGACAGGAATAAAGACGCAGACGTAGAGAATGGACTTGAGGACACGGGGAGCGGGAAGGGTAAGCTGGGATGAAGTGAGAGAGTAGCATGGACATATATACATTACCAAATGTAAAATAGATAGCTAGTGAGAAGCAGCCGCATAGCACAGGGAGATGAGCTTGGTGCTTTCTGACCAACTAGAGGGTTGGGATATGGAGGGTGGGAGAGAGACACAAGAGGGAGGAGATATGGGGATATGTGTATATATATGGCTGATTCACTTTTTTATAAAGCAGAAACTAACACACCATTGTACAGCAATTATACTCCAATAAAGATGTTAAAAAAAAATAAAATATGAATAGAATTCTCACCGCAAAAAATAAATGTTAATTATGTGACAGGACATGTTAGCTAATGCTACGGTGGTAATAGTTTTCTAATTATAAGTGTATCAAATCATCACATTGTGCACCTTAAACGTACACAATGTTATATGTCAATTTTATCTGCATAGTGCTGGAAAAAATATGGACAGAATTTCAGAAATTGGCCAACAGCATTTCACAAACATAGGATTTCCTAATCTTTATTTAAAAAAATTCTCCCCATGTGATTTTGATGATTAGCCATGTTTTGAAATCACTATTAGGCAAATTCATGACCTTTTGTCCTTGGCCAGAGTCATCTCAAGGTGCTAGAAAACTAAGGAGAAAACTAGGGAGAGAGATGTTATTACAGGAAGAAATGAAAAGAAATGCATGCACATGTTTCTCAAGATAAGGTAGTTTTTTCTAGTAATTAAGTTCAACTAGTTTTGGTACACTTATTCCTCAGACAGACCCCCTTAAATTGTAAATTCCAGATTTGTTATTTACTAGCTATGTGACAGAGTAAATTAATTAGAAACTCTAAAATCTCCTTTTCTTTGTCTTTGAAATGGGGCTAATAATGCCTATTTCATAGGCTTTTATTGTGATTGAGATAATGCTGTATAATCAATGCATTAACATGTAGAACATAATGGGTTATTCTCTTAGATCCCTTTTTTACTTTCCCACAATTGCTTGTCCAAACATGTTTCATGATGTTGGTTTTCCTCCATGGTTTGGATGAAACTGAAGCCTGAAGACTCTTCTTGTGTTAGTGGCTTCCAGAGAAACAGAATCAATAGGAGTGGCTTAAACTAGAGAAAGGTGTTGTCTCACAGTTCTGGAGGCTAGAAGTCTCAGATGAGGAAGTTGGCAATGTTGGTCCTTTCTGAGGGAAGAATGGGTTTCAGGTCTTTTGACTTGGCTTGTAGATGGCCTCCTTCTCCCTGTCTTCACATCGTCTCGCCCCTGCGTATGTCTCTGTGACTAAATTTCCCTTTTAAAAAAGATGCCACTCATATTGGCTTAGCACCCACCTTAATGAGCTTACTTTAACTTCATTATCTCTGTAAAGACCCTAACTCCAAATAAAGTCACATATTGAGGTACTGAGGTTAGGACTTCAACATATGAATTTGGCAGGAGGCATAATTCAACCCATTAATACTTACCTTCCAGTCTCTCCCAGTTCCCATTCTAGTCTTTCTTCTCCAGGAGTAACTACTGTCCTGAATTTATGCCCTCTTTTTCCATATTATTTTACCAAATACTTAAGTACAGCAAAAAAAAGTATTGTTTATGCTTGAAAGATAATTTCCTTTTTATAAACTGAGCCATTAAATAATTACTCTTGTATGACTTTTTATGTCAATATTTTGTTTCCCGAGATTTGACTATGTTGATGTAAAAGCTATAATTTGTACATTTTCTTTGTAAGTAACTATATCAACACATTATTTATCCATCTTATATTTGATGGGTATTTGTGTTGAATTCAGTCTTATTACTGCAAATACATTGCAATAAAATTCCCAAATAAAAACATTCTTTTTATATTTTCTGATGTACAGGGACAAGAAATACTTCAGAATATGTACTTAAGAAAGGGTTTGCAGAATCAGAAGTTACACATGGGTCAATGTTTGATCAGGGTAACATAACTACTATGTATTATGGAATAAGGAATTTATTATAAAAATTAATCTTATAAAATTATGGGAAGTGCTGGAGAAGTAAAGATCTGAATAGGATCAGAGAGAAGTAATTAACCACTCCTGATGTTATTGAAACAGTTGAAGCTTGTGGGAAGGGAGGCATATCCAGGAGCTGGAGTGAAATTGTTAAGGAGTTTGATATAGAAGTCTAAGGAAGTTTGCTGGATTTTTGTGGATACCGCCTCTGAGTTTGCAGGGATACATCCAGCAAGACTGACAAAGAAAGAAAACTGGGCAGGTTGAGGAGTGAAATAAGAGGACAAACTGGAACCCACTGTCACTATTGAGTCTGCCACTTACAGATGGTAACTAAACAGGTAAATTTTTTCATATGGCAAACCCTAACTTGAAACCACTCAAGAAAGGGAATTTTGAGATTCATGTTCACAGATTACTTGAACTGAAACAGTATCATGCCATTACATCAACTTTACAAATAATTCCAAATAATTTTCCAAATTTGATCCAATTTATACCCTATACATAAATTTCTCTTGCTCTGCACTCTTTTTAGCACTTGATTTGTCAGGCTTTTATTTTGCATATCTGGTATGTGTAAGATAGTATTTTATTCAGGTTCTACTTTGTATTTTCCTGCTTTTTAGAGGGATTGAACAGCTTCCAAATATTTACTATGCTTTCATAGTTCCTCCTCTGTGAAAGGCCTATTGATGGCATTTGTCCATTTTTTTCCTATTTAGCTGATTTTCTTTTTTCCTATAAATTTATGGGTTATTTTTATATCCAATTATATTTGTTATAAACATCATTTCTAATTTCCTTAGTAGTATTACTGTTATATTTATCTCATTTTTTTTTTTTTTAATTTGTGCTCTCTATGCCTCTATATAGTTGACTCTCCATATCCATGGAACCTGTGGATATAGAGGGCCTGCTGTACTGTGCCATTTTATGTAAGGGATTTGAGCATCTGTGTATTTCGGTATCATGGGGGTGGGCAGGAATCCTGGAATCAGTCTCCTGAGGATACTGAAGAGAGACTAATTTTTTTGGTTATTCTGATATTTACAAGACTTAGAGGCACTTATAACAAATTTTATAAATTTTTTTTTTCTCAAGTAACAATAAAAACTTCAGACTTCCTTTCCCACTTCCAGCTTGGTTTATGCTTGGAAAAATTGTAGTGAGAAAGGGGGATAGCTAGCTTTTCTACGTTCTCATATTGTGTTTCTTTGCCTACTGCAAGTTAACTAGCCATGGCTTCTGACAGCTCAGTATTTGAGTACTTTGAAGCTGGAGCAAATTAGGGATAATTATGGAAAAATCATTATTTTACTTGCCAGGTCTTGTCCTAATTTAACATCAGGACTTTCTGGAATTTGTGGGTATTGGGTGCTGACTCTCTCTTGGCAGTGTTTTTCATGACCTTGGACTGTCCTTCCCAAGATGCTGGTGACATATTTGGTATTATTTTTTCCATCTGGTCACTTAAATTTCTTCTCTGGATTCTTGGACAATTGGCAGTTCATCTTCTCTGTCGATATCATATCACTCCTACAACCCTGCTTTGGACAAGACTTAAGAGGGCTGCAGTCAACTCTATCCAATGGCCACTCTGCCCCATGAGCGAGATTCATGCATTGTCACCCCCACTGTTGGTAGAAATAAAGTTCAATCCTATTGTCATCCCATTGCTCTCCCTTTCATGCCTCAGGCTTATAGATTCATCCTCTCAACTTTACATTCCTTAAAGGCATCTGTCAAACATTATTTCCGTGAAATATCCCACCTAATGCCAGCAGAGTCACAGAAAATCTTTTACCAAGCTCCCTTAACACCCGTCTAACCCAGATTGAGTTGAAGGCAAAGCCCCTCTGGCAGAGGAGGGGAAATTTGCAACACTTCCTAAAGTAATCCACTCTTCCAACTTCTTCAAACTCAACACATTTACACTTGTGATTAGATACTGGGCTATGGGTCTGAAAACGAATTTAAGATACTTTCTTTCTTGCAAATCCTCACTTTGGAATTTGGGAGGATGTGTCACAAAGTAGTTTCTTTGTGAAATTTTGCATCCTCAGTCAAATCTGAGACAGAAAAATTCCCATATTAACCTCCCACTATATATTACAAATAAAAAATGACTGACTTCTAGTAGATGTTCAGTAAATGAAGACTTTAATTTGTGATTATCATTTCATAGAAAAAAATATAAATTATATTTGACAACTGGATGATTCAAGATCATCAAATCTTAGTTTTAAAAGTTCTTAAAAAGATACTTAATTACAACTTCCACCATTTGGATGCTTGAATATCATCTTCAAAAACCTTGTCAAAGTGGTGATTTATGAAAGACTGAGTTTTTCCCCATAGGTCTCTGAATAAACTTTCTGGAAGAAGAAAGCACACACTTTCTTTCCTCTCCTATCATTGGATCCTACTGAAATCTATCCTAACTACCCCACTCCATCTTAAAAGTCAAAGATGAAAAGGTTTAGTTTCTAAGCCTAAAATATATTTTCTCTTAGCAAACCCTCCAGAAGCTAAACTTCCAACTAAGTAGTTTTTCATCTCTGAAACTTTGCTTCAATTCAGGCTTGGGTCAAAAGCTTTTCTTATGAAATCTATGGGTACATGTAAAATAGAGCTATTTTTTTTTCCCTAACCACACATTACATTAAAGAGGTAGAGCAATGTAGGAAAGAACACCCTGCACTATATCAGAATTAGGTTTGAGTCCTGGCTGGGTCGATAATGAAGAAATTTGGGGCAAGTCATATACCTTTTCAATATTGTCATTCTCCATGTGATCACCTCCCCTACCTCCCACTCCCAAATTACATCTCCATTAGTTTTTACCTTGCTTTAAATATCCTGCATACTGTAGTCCCTGAACTCCTTGGTGGCTGGCTTTTGCTGAGGTTAATCCAGTAATGTGCTGGATCCAGCTCACTGCCAACTTGCAAGAGCCAGTTATGTGCATCTATTCCCACCTCCAGTTCAATGATATCACACTGGTAGACTGAAATCAGCCATGGTGGAAGTGATTACACCGTGGGTATTAGCAAATTATAAAATTAAGGTTTTGTTTTTGTTTTGAAAGCCATTTCTTAAGCATTTCATTTATCAGTCCGTACTGCATAGACCAATGGAAGATACTAGTAGGAGATCAGAATGCAGCAAGAAAGATACTTCATCCCTGGTCCCTTCTTGCTTCAAGGGCTCCATTTTTTAAATCATCTCCTCAGTTCTCCTTCACAGTTCCATCAAGCAGACCCACATCATAGTCAGCTCTCACACGTGATACGGTAACATTATTTCATCCCTGACTTTTTAGCCCTATCGTTTTCTCTGTTGCCTGTCACTGGTTGTCTCTGTACTCTTTACAAGTATCCTTATACTGCCCACAGCTCTCTTAGGTTAGTACCTTCATTAAATCTCATTTGAACCAACTGGTATGCATTCTGTTTCTTTCCAAGACCATGAATGATTCATCAATCATGACAATTTTTCTGAAATGACCCAAATGCAGTTTCATTTTGTTAAATACAGTTCCTCTATCATTGTATACAATTTGGCATACCAGTTGAATCTCCTTTAGAATCCATACCATGGACTATGAAATGATGGCAGTCAGTTTAATCATTAAGTACTTTTATAAAGTTATAAATTTTCTTATTTTCACATTGACTAATTGGAAGTTAAAAGCCAAATATTTAGCTTTGGGCTACTAGTGCTTTTCCAAGACCAAACACTTGTAACATTGTTTTTTCTTTTCTTCAAATAGTAATGGTTTTCACTTTACTTGAGAATCTGAGAAGCTTCATAGTTGCTGCTCTTCTTAATGAGCTGCCAAATAGTTTACCTACTGACATTATTTCACCAGGGGCAGGAAAAGAAGAGGCTTACTGTGACTTTTAAAAATCTAGCTTTGGGCTTCCCTGGTGGCGCAGTGGTTGAGAATCTGCCTGCCAATGCAGGGGACACGGGTTCGGGCCCTGGTCTGGGAAGATCCCACATGCCGCGTGGCAGCTGGGCCCGTGAGCCACAACTGCTGAGCCTGTGAGTCTGGAGCCTGTGCTCCACAACAAGACAGGCCGCTACAGAGAGAGGCCCGCGCACCGCGATGAAGAGTGGCCCCCACTCGCCGCAACTGGGGAAAGCCCTCGCACAGAAACGAAGACCCAACACAGCCAAAAATAAATAAATAAAATAAAATAAATTTTAAAAATAAATAAATAAAAATCTAGCTTTGATGAAGGACATATAAGGAATATTAATGTTTGTTCTCCCTTCTACAACCAATTAGTCATTAAAAACCACATTGGGCCAAATAAAGTGCAAGGTCTAACCCAATTCCCCCTCACCCCTTTTCTAATTTCAACAAGACAGAGTTTTAGACAGTGGAAATGGCATCCTACAGCAGATTGCCTCTTTAAAGTTTGGTTGTCTTGGCAGATATTACATATTTTATTTCTGAAATTTAAAAAAAAAGTCTTTTTCTTTACCCAAAGACCATATGTCAATGGGAAATATTTTATACATTGATTCCCTCAGGAAACTTTTTTTTTTTTCCATTTTTACTGCCAGATTTGTTAGATTGATTTTCAGATCAGCACACTTCTTTTTGACATGCTGTCTTTTGAAATAGCTCTGTGTCCCATAACAATTAAACACTGTCTGAAATCATAGTAATAATTATTTCTAGAGATGCAGACAGAAGGGACCCTGTTTATGTACAGAACACCCTCCTAGATTCTCCTGTTTTATGCTCAGCTGCATTAAAAGAGATAAATTGAAAATGGGTCTATGGGATTCAAAGTCAGGGCCAAAGTTAAGATGGTAACACTGACTCTAGTGTACACTTTGCAAATGCATAACAATGGTCATGAAAAATATGTTGCCTGTTGTCATGGTTCAAAGAGGAAATCAAAACAGAAATTACTGATGGGAGATAATTCTTCATAAGTCTCATATTTCTGAACATCTTGGGAGCAGAGGCACTGACAGTATTTGTTACAGACTACACTTTCTTGAAAGGGCAGGTTTTCATTTCTTTCTTTCTTTTTGTTTTCTTTACTGTCCAGCATGATAAAAGCAATGTCTCCATTCTCTGGGACAAAGGTCAGGCAGACTTGCTGCTTATTTGGGTTCTCAAACTTGGGATTCCTCAGCTATGGTACAAATTAACTGCATGTTCAGGGTTTACCTGGGCCTTTCTAATTCACTCCTGTGGGACTTGTGCTGCAAGTGGAAGCAGTGCACATGCGATGCTCATGCTTCTTGCTGTGCTATGTGTAATATACTTCTTTGATTCTGACCCAATTATCATGTGTCTTCAGCCAACATTCATGAAAATGTCTGCTTAATTTGTTAGCTTGTAAACAGGGTAAAATAGCAAACCCTTCACAGTTAAAGTTACTTTTATTTTTTAACATTTCTGTGTCTTTATAAAGTCTGTCATAGAAAATATTTTGAAACAAATGATAATTAAGATATGACAGAACATACTATTGATATGAAGTGCTTAGAAGGAAATGTATAAATGATAAAAGGAAAAAGTCTGAAAAACAATAACTTAAATGTCTAGGTCAAGAAGCTTAGAAAAGAGCCATGCATTAAACACATAAAATAGAATGATGGAAATAATAAAGATTAGAGCAAAAATATATGAAATAAAATCAACAAATTCCAAAGTTGGTTCATAAATATGAATAACAAAGGTAATAAATCAATGAGAAAAAATGAGTGGACTCACAAATTACTAACGTGTGGAATATGAAAAAATATGCTTCTACAGATTGTACTGACATCAGAAAGATAAAAGCAGATAACATGAAAAATATATGCCAATAAAATTAATCATTTTGGGTTAAATCCTTGAAAAATACTGTGTTAGTGAGGATATGGAACAAGAGTAACTATCATACACTATTGATGATGTGTAAATTGCCTTAACAACTTTGGAAAAATATCTATATATACTAAAGCCAAATGTGCTTACCTTATGAAATAAAACTTTACTCCTAGGTATTAGTATTACCCAACAGAAATTAGTGTTAATATTTGCTACATGTTTGCAGTTGCCAAAAAAACTAAAGACTACCCAAGTGTCTATCAACAGTGGAACAAATACCATACAGCAATATGACAGTGACTGGAATACAATTACATGCAACTCAAGTAATTCATGAGTTGAATCTCACAAATATAGTGTTGAAGAAAAAGAGCCAGACACATAAGAGTACACACTGGATTATTCCACTCATATGAAACAATGACAAGGCAAAGTCGTGTGATGCTATTATAAGTCAGGTTATTTGTTATTCTGGAGATGTTAGCGACTGGAAGACAGCAAGCGGAATGGTTCTGTGGTGCTGAGTTGGATGTTGATTACACAGGTGCGTTCAGTTTCAGAAAATTCATTAGGCTATTTACTTAAGATAGGTTTAGTTTTCAGAATGAATATTTTTCTTCATTAAAAAGTTAAAGGATCACCTCTGTTCAAGTTATTATGCTAGATATTGTTGAGGCAGAAAATGTGTAAGATAAAAGTTTTCTCATATCAAGGGACATAAAATGTAATGCAAATACAAAATAAGCATACTTAAACATAATGATACTTGTATGGCTTCTCCAAGTGTAGTTGTAGAAACACTACTTTTTAAAAACTTTTAAATAGACTTTACTTTTTAGAGAAGTTTTAGGTTCACAGCAAAATTGAGCAGAAAATATGGAGAGTTCCCATATACCCTCTACAACCACACATGCATAGCCTCCTTCACCATCTCCATCTCCCTCCAGAGTGGTATGTGGTATATTTCTTACAATTGATGAAGGTACACTGACAACATTACTATCACTTGAAGTCCATAGTTTACATTAGAATTCAATTTTGGTGTCGTGCGTTCTATGAGCTTTGACAAATGTACAATGACATGTATCCACCATTATAGTAAATATGGAATCGTTTCACTGCCCTAAGAATCCTCTGTGCTTCAGCTATCCATCCCTTCCTACTCCTTAACCCCTGGCAACTACTCATATTTTTCTGACTTCTCCAGAATATCATGGAATCATACAGTATGTAGCTTTTTCAGATTGGTTTCTTTCACTTAGTTATATATATTTAATATTCCTTCATTTTTTTTCATGGTTTGATATCCCATTTCTTTTTAGTGCTGAAGTTGTCTAAATGTACCACAGTTTATCCATTCACCTGCTGAAGGATATCTTGGTTGTTTTCAAGTTTCAGCAATTATGAATAAATTTGCTATGAACATCTGCATGCAGATTTTTGTGTGGACCTAAGTTTTTATTTCGTTTGGATAAATACCAAAAGGTGTGATTGTTGGATCATATGGTAAGAGTATGTCTAGTTTTGTAAAAACCACCAAACTGTCTTCCAGTGTGGCTATACCATTTTGCATTTCCACCAGCAATGGATGAGAATTCCTGTTGCTCGATATCCTCCTCAGCATTTGATGTTGTTACTGTTCTGGATAATGACCATTCTAATAGGCATGTAGTAGTAACTCATTGTTATAACTTGCATTTCCCTCATGATATATGATGTGGGACATATTTTCATATGTTTATTTGTCATCTATATATCTTCTTTGGTGAAGTGTCTGTTCAGGTCATTTGCCCTTTTCTTAATTGGGTAGTTTGTTTCCTTATTGTTGAGTTTTTAGAGTCCTTTGCATATTTTGTTTAAGAGCCCTTTATAGATGCGTCTTTTGCAAATATTCTCCTGATCTGTGGCTGGTTTTCTCATTATCTTGACAATATCTTCCACAGAGAAACACTTATGTTTCATTTCATTTTGGATGGATTAATTTTTTCATCTCTTTAACTATTTGCTAATCTCTTTGAATATTAATAGGTTTCAAAAATCCTTTTGAAAACCAATAGAATTAGATACCTTAAACATTTTCACATCCTCTAGGTCAATGAGTGAAATCTCAGCAGCTTCCAAATTATAAAGTTATTTAGAATTAGTTATCCTACAATTTTTTGACATTATTTAACCTATTGATGTTTTTGAAAAATATAGATAATATTATTGAGCATTCTCTCTGTGCCAAAACTGTGTTGATCACTAGAAATACATCACTCAATCCTCATTAGCACTTTGAGTGAGTTACTATTATAAACATATCCAGGAAAGAAAACTGAGGCACAGATAAGTTAAGTTCCTTGGCCAAGGTACTAGAACTAATAGGTGGGAGGCACAGGGTTTGACTGAGGCAGTCTGACAGGATAGCTCACTGTATCATCTATTTCGGATTTCAATGCCTGTTGCACCAACCATCCTTGAAAAGGAAAATCTCTTATTTATCACAATATTGTACACTCATTATTTTGCTAGAAATTGTTGTTTTTAAAAAAGTTACTTAGTTTTATTTATTAAAATACAAATAATTGTTTATTCTAGAAAAATGTTACAAGTTACAGATAGGCCTAAGGGAAAAGGAATGCAAAACCACTGAAACTTTAGTTGTACAAATTTAGAGCTATTTTTCTACTCTGTAGTCCTAATTTATCAGTCTCAACTGAGTGAGGTAGAAACATAACTGTTTGTTCTTCTTCTACCCCTGCCTTTATTTTTCACTTATGCTATATTAAATATTCCTTTCCAGTCTTTAGTGATATTTTGGGCAGGTCTTTCTAGTCACCTAAGTCAACTCCGGTCCAGTCTAGTCAATTGGTAAGACCTCAGTTTCTTAACTATTTGAATGCTTTTCATGTTCCATAAGCGTATGCTTGGATTTTTGAAGCAAGGAACCTATATTTGGACAGAGGGTAGGTCTAGCTTTTTATTCTACTTATACTACCTTACTTTTGTGCATTCTTTGACTCCTGTTTTTCCTCTAGAGTGACATGGACTGGGAAAAAAAAAACTTGGAAGAATATAGGAACAATCTTCTACTTACTCCTTCTATCACATTCTGCCTTTACTTTTGATACCCTCTGTGCATCTAGCTTTTGGCTCCCTCATGGGGCTCTTATGTCAATTTTTGAGAAATCTTCCACCACCCAGTTCCCCTGAGTTACATTGTATTGACTTGCCCCAAACCTCTTCTGTTTTTATAGTTTACTCTCTCTAACTTCTAGGCTTCTTTGGCTCCATAATTAGCCCACTTGGCTCATATATTGGCAAAGTAGACAGAGCCAGGATGTCTTTCCATTTGCTCTAGGAAACTAAAGAATTTGCTAAATCAGAGGAGTGAAGAATGTCTCATTGTCCCCCCTTTCTTTACCGTCTGTCTCCAGATTTCTTTTTTTGTTAATTCAAATATGCTTAGAGTTATCCATGCTCTTCAGGCAAAGACCACCAGGGATACACCTGTAATTGAACAAGTTGGTCTATTGTTCATGATAACAAGGGAAATTGTACGCCAAGGGGAATTGCGGGAGTCTAGGTGAGAATATATTACACAGGGTTTATGGTACTTGGGCCACTGTTAGGTGATTTCATGGAGGGTTTAAAAAGTAGGGCTTTGCTCTGTATTATATGCTGTCAGCAAAGAGAAGTAAGTCTAAGTTTGGGTGTCTTAACAATTCTTATCTAGAAGGAGGGGAGGCGAGAATGCTAATGCTATAATTGACAAAGAAACAACTCTCCTTCATATTAGTGAAGGTAGGGTGATGTCTGGTCATTTTTGTGGTTTGAACAATGTTCATGTTTTCTCTGTATTCAGATACAGCTATGAAATGGTCTTACTCTTTTCTTGTTTAATCACCACTACAGAGTAGCCCGGTGTGATATTGATGTTCTGTGATATTATTTAAGTTCAAGAGAGGACACCAAGGCCCAGCTGTGGCAGGCTGGCTTCTAGCAGCACCACAGACAAATTGATCTGCCAGGCTGGGTGGCTGCTTGCTGCTTTTCTCTTTTTCAGAGGATAAAGCAGCAAGTTCAAAGTCAAAAGCAGACTTCACCCTGGTAATGACTTGCCAGTCACTTTTCCTGGCAGGGTTCTGTGTACTCTATGAGTAATCTCTTGGAGCCCTCTTCAGCTCATTAGAAGGTTGTGGTGACGCTCAGATTTCTAACTTTTTTTTTATATAGGCAAGTAGGGGTAGTAAGGTGATGGTAGATGGCAGCCTTATAGCAAGTACTGTAGAGATGTGTCTCATGACATTGTTCAGCTGGTCTCCTTTTGCTCTCCCAAACTTGGGATAATTCTTAAAATTGATGCAGTTCCAAGATAATAGGAAAAGATTAATTCATCTTCCTAGTAAACACACACATATTCATAATATGTATTTTAACAAAATATATCATGCCAAAAACAATATTGTATAACCTGTTTTAATCAGCAATATTTTGTGCACGTCTCTCCATATACAGAGGAAACATTATTCTCACATATTTGAGGAAAAAAAATTCTCAGTTTAAGACACTGTAAAAGCACAAAAGCCTTTGAATTCACACTATCTTACTACTGGTGCTATTTTCTGTTTTATCTCAAAATTAAATGGTTAGAAAGTATGTAAGACCCTCGATAAGAATTCATTCTGCCAAAGCTGTACTTTTTCTATATTTTCAATCAGTTGTGTCACCAGAAACAATACTCCTAGATCATAATGTTATAGATTCCTGAAGAAATGGTTTTGCAGAATTAAAGCTCAGTATTAAGGAACCGGTTTTTATAGAGGTCCAAAAGGGAAAACTGTTGTTGAACGGAATTTAATAGAAAGAATGTTACTGAACGGAATTCTGAATTCCAGATTTAAATATCCAACTACCTTTTTTACAACTCTATCTGAATTTCTAATATGCATCTCAGACCTACTATGTCCAAAACGGAACTCTTGTTCTCTCCTCCCACTAAACCTGCTCATCCTGTTGCCTCTATGTCAGTAAATGGCAATTCTAATCTTCCGGTTACTCAAGTCAAAACCTGAGAGTCTTTCTTGACCCCTCTCTTTTTCTCATACTCCAATAAAATTAGCAAATTCTGTCAATACTTGTTTAAAACTGTATTCAGAATCAGACTACTGCTTACCATGTCTACTGCTCTAGTCCACTTTCTTGACTAGATTATTGCTAGAACCTTCTAACTGGTTGGTCTTAAAATTTTGCTGCTGTTCTCCACTTAGCAGCCAGAGTAATCAGGTTAAAAATAGGTCAGATCTTATTAATCTCCTGTTCAAAACCCTCCAATAGCTCCTCTTCTTAATTAAAGACAGAGTCCTTACAACATCCTTCAATACCCTCCCCTTTACTTTCTACAGGCAACCATCCTACTCTCTCTCTGCCCACTCAACTCAGCCACACCAGCTTCTTTCTGCTCTCAGAACATGGTAGGCATGATCTTACCTCAGGGTCTTTGTATTTGTTGTTCCCTGTGCTTGGAAAGCTCTCCCTCCACAGAGATGCATGACTTGTTGTCTAAACTTCAGGTATTTACTTGTGTCACCTTTTCAGCAAAGTCCTTCTTGGCCACCCTACAAAAATTGTACCTTTCTTCCCTCCACACTCTATACTACTTTTTTTGTTTTATTTTTATTTGTGCTTTTATCACCATCTAGCATATTTTATTTACTTACATAGTTTTTTTTTTCTTTCCCCATAGAGAAAATGTAAGTTCTTCAAGAGTAGAGGTTTTTGTTTATTTTTTCACTTGTGAATACCTAAGCCTAGCAAAATGCCTGGCATACTGCATATTGCCAATGATTATTAGTTGAAGGAATTCATGAATAATGAAAGATTCTCAGTAATGTGCAATTTTCTTTATCTCTTTAAGATAAAGATTCCCATCTCTTTAAGTAGAAATTTTGGGATTTTTTTCCCTTGGTTCTAAAAAAAATCAGAATTCATGTTTGGAATTTATTAAGTCCAGCTCATACTTCCTTTAATTGTCTGATTTTTAAAAGCAAAAACTGGATATGAGACTCTTTGTTTGTGATCTTTGAATTTAATTAGGAAATATATAAAGTAAGATATGAATTTGTTTGGTAGGTTTTTTATATGCTTAATAATAATTTCTATGAAAACATTTACATGATGTTTCTCATTTTTTTATGTTTGGTTTAAATAGGAGATTATAATAGAATAATAACACATTTCTTGATCATCACTTCTTGATTTGTTCTTAAAATGATTATTTGTGTTTCCTGAATAATACTTATTTAATAACTGACTCCATAAATTTAAAAAAATTCTTTCTTTAATTATTTTTAAACCTTGATTATAAATATAGTCTTCTGCACATATTCTGAAAATACTATCCAAATAGTTCCTAGAAACTGAATAATGACGATGTGTTCACTTGATTACACCAAACATGTTTAACTAGTTATGCTTTGAATCTTATATTTTATACTTTTATGTGGGAATGAAGCTGAGTTCCAAGAAAAATCACAAATTAAGAGGAGATGATTCTTAAAATGTCCTTAAAATATTTAAAAATAATATCCTTATTTTTCCAAAGGATTCTGTGCAATATTCATTCTTACATTATAATACTGTTCTTTAACACTTGAAAATTCAGCACAGAGATGCTATTGTTTAAATAGAAAAGTAGGAGTCTCTACTACAACTTCCATTAAATGTATTTTTCACAGATTGAAAACGTATGAAATATTGAAGCTGTTGAGGATCCTCCCAGTTCCCTTTACTGCTGATACACCCATCCTCTAGGTATGGATGTTGGCTGCTAACATCTGACACCTGCACCACCTTCTGAGAACCACCTTACCTGGAGAGGCATAAGGTATAATGGGTATGCTGCCTTGCCTCTTAGAGAGACAACCTTTGTTTCACAATTCACACTCCTAAAGTCTACCTGGCATCAGCCTGACACTAGATTTCTCCAAAAGTCACTTCTCTGCTTGGCTTTTCCCATAGCTTAACTTACTTTCCTTACTCCCTCAATAAATAACTTGCAAAAACTATCCTATTTCGGATTCTGCTTCTATAGAATGCAAACTAAGATAAACGTTGTAGTATGTTTAAATGTCTTTTGTTATTGTTGTTGTTAACTCCATCTTTCAACCATACTTAAATTCCTTTTATTTATGGTTTACCACTTTTTCTGTATCTGATACTTTGAACACATTTACAACAAAACAGGATACTTTTTGAAACAAAGGATAGTACTTAAAATGAAGTTTATGATCATTCTCTGATATCCTATTTTATGCTACTAGGTTTACTTGAGGTATTCTTAATCTAAATTGGAAATATATTTCATAACACTGGAAGAAGTACTCTATACAGACTCTTTTCCATCCTCAATTTTTCTGGTTACCTGTAATATGTTACATTCTCTTCTTTAGACTTCTGTTTCTTGAACTACAGGATGAGGCTATTACTGCCAGTTCTACCTTTTTCATATTTATTGTGAAGAGTATATGAGATAATGAATGTGAAAACACTTCCAAATACAGATCTAATTAAATTATGTAAAGAACATGCCTATTGTCAGTGAAAAGGATAGTGTATTTCTCTATGGATGTTTTGTTGATTCAAACTGTAGTACAAAATATCACTGTCAGTAACCAATTCTCAACCACTTCTTAAGATATAAGGAAATAGAACAGTTCACAGTTTTAGAAACGGGTATATCACTAACATTTAATTAGCTGCTATTCTGTGCTAGGCTGTTATGCTTTGGGTAGTTGTTACTCAAATGACAGTGACAATGAGCTCAATTGGCTTAATTGCTGGAGATGACTCCCCTCAAAGTGACTCCCAGCTACTTCTGAGAGTATTCCAGAATTTACCTCAAGGATATTTAGGAACTGAACCTCAGATTTGTTGGTGCAGATTTCTTCTCACTCTGTTTTTCCATGACTATGACTATGGTTGCTGCCAACCCACTGTGAAACCACTTACTTAGACACAAATGTCCTCTGCAGCAACCAGTCTGGGCTCAGGGAAGGGTCCTGGAAGCTCTTGGAGATTCCCTTATCATTCCGCACTAATACCTTTGGTGTGCTGTGCAAAATTGGTAGTTTTTAAGGAGATCTGACTGAAGGCGCTTTCAGGAATATCAAAAGCAAATTATAATAATACAATCTTTGCATAGTCTTAATTACACACTAAAATTTCTTACCAGAGTGATTCCTTGTTTCTTTCTGGACTTCTTTTCCACCTGACCTTCAGCAGCAGTGCTTTCAGAAATTACAGGACAAGGCTTCTGTGTTGCACATATTTCATTTTCTGGCATCTATTGAGACCAGTTTTATGTGTCTGGTGTTTTTTCCCCTTTTGAACAAGGAATGAATTATTTTCCTTGTTGCATTCATTTCATGATCTAAGAGATATGGCTGATATTACAATACAGTTATTCTTTAGGCAAATGGTAATTTACTTTTCCTCTGGGAAACTGCCTTTCATTCTAACTCAAGCCATGGGTTTAGTTGTGATAGTCTGTACCCTAAACTTGAGGGATAGGTTATAACAAGTTCCATGAGGTGAAGTTATAACTCAGGGCCTGGTCCTGGTAGAGGATGGAATCTTATAAGAAGACCATCTCAGATGTCACCCAAAAGACCTTGTTGTGCCAAGTGACACTTTGGAAGTAGAGCATCCCTGAAGGAGCTGGAAACAAGGAAAGTGCTGTTTTTTAAGAACTGGGACCATAGAAGAGGTAGAGCCAATGCCTGAGGAATTACCTGAATAAATACAACGATAAAATTTGTAGGCCCAGTACAAAATGAAAATGCAGGTCTTTTGTTCCAACTGTAGGAAAATAACTGCCATTACAGATATAAATTGTAAAGCTCTTTCCTTTCTTCTGTGGTCTCTCTCTTGATATGTCATCGTTTTTCATCTGCCAGTCTAAGTAAAGAAAAATTAAAATGTTAAGTTATCAGTATAAGTTTTACCATTCATTTTCATACTGCGGAAAGCAATGCAAACACGAATATTTAATGTGTACAGTTGACCATGAACAGAAAGGGTTTGAATTGTGTGGGTCCACTTACACTCGGGTGTTTTTTTGGTAGTAAGTACTACAGTACCACAGGATCTGCTGTTGATTGAATCCATGGAATCGGTACTGCTGATATGGAGGAAACGTGTATATGGATGGAGAGCAGACTATAAGTTATACCTAGATTGGATTTTCAACTATTGTTCAAGGATCAACTGTATATGGAATCACCAAAATTACACAATTTATTTTTTGCAGCTCATACAAGCTCTTTGTTATCAGAGCAATGGAGTCACTGTAGAAAACAAACAATTGTCTTTATTTACTTCTTGATACATGTACATTCTACCAATACACTATGGAAGTGGGTGGCTTCCACACATGCATATCTTATACTAACCTTGAGTCTTGCTGACCTCCTGTCCATTGTGAGTCCAACTGACTTCTGTGCTCATGGAGCATCAGAGACACTATATATGAATGGGGTGGCTAAGAGTGGCGGACACACATACTACACTTATCTCCTCTTCTCACATGTATGCTCCATTGTCCCATTGGACTTCACTCACAAAACACAAGTTCAAAGGTAAAATTATTTTGAACTTCAAGATGACAATAGCACAATATTAAGCAAACATGAAACACTTCTGAGCATGACGCTTTATGTGACCATACAGATCCCACACTCAAGAATGCCTATGTAAAACAGATAAGGAGGGTGAGTTAAGGAGTAATATAGTGGCTTCCTTACTGTTTCTTCTTTCCAATTTTCTACCAGTCCCTCTTATTTATCAAAGATACTGGAAAGACAGTTGGTAAGGGATTTGGGGAAATGTAGTTTGCAAGTATCAGACTCTTGCACAACAGAGCAGAGAAAGATGGGAAATAGATGGAGAGGCGACAAAGATAACTGTCACATGCACCCTGGCATATACAGTAGAAATCTTCATTTTCTTTTTAACATAGTTTTAATGCCTCTGTTCCTTCATGGTAATAATAAATTTTCTGAAATCACTTCTGAGATCATATTTAAATTAAAAGTATAGACTACATAAGCCATGAAAATAATGATGAAATGTAAATTTGCAGTTAAAGACAATTCATTTCTATTTTTTTCATTTTCCAGTTTTACTGAGATATGATTAACATATAGTACTGTATAAGTTTAAGGTGTACGGCATAACAATTTGACTTATATACATCATGAAATGATTACCACAATAAGTTTAGTGAACATCTATCATCTCATATAGATAGAAAATAAAATAAAGAGAAAAATATTCCTTGTGATGAGAACTCTAAGGATTTATTCTCTTTACACCTTTCATATATAACATACAGCAGTGTTAATTATATTAAACATATTGTACATTACATCCCTAGTACTTATTTATCTTATAACTGGAATTTTGTACCTTTGACCACTTGCATCCAATTCCCCAAACCCCCACCTCCCACCTCTGGTAAACTTTCATTTTCTATGTTTGTTTGTTGGTTCGTTTTTTGAAGTATAATTTACCTACAGCACTATGTTAGCTCACAACAGAGTGATTTGATATTCCTGTATGTTACAAAACGATCACCACTATAAATCTAGATACTATCTGTCACCATACAAAGACATTACATTATTATAGATTATGTTTCTCACACTGTACATTGCACACCCATGACTCACTTACTCTGTAACTGGAAGTTTGTATGTCTTGATTTCCCTCACCTAATTCTATCCTCCTCCCAGCATCTCCTTTCATCTGGCAACTATCTGTTAGTTCCCTGTATCTATGGCTTTGTTTCTGTTTTGTTATGTTTGTTCATTTGTTTTATTTTTTAGATCTCACAAAAGTGAAATCATACTGTATTTATCTTTCTCTAACTTAATTCACTTAACATAATATGCTCTAGATCCATCCATGTTGCTGCAAATAGCAACCTTTCATTCTTTTTATGAATCTTATATGGATTCTATATATTATAAATATAAAATGGATGTTGAATTTTGTTAAAAGCTTTTTTTGCATCTATTGAAATGATCATATGATTGTTATTCTTCAGTTTGTTGACATGACATATCACATTTATTGATTTGTAGATATTGAGCCATCCTTGCATCACTGGGATAAACCTTTCTTGATCATGGTGTGTGATCCTTTTAATGTATTGTTGAATTTAGTTTGCTAATATTTTGGTCAAATCCAAATATATATTTAATCCAAATATATTTGGATTTTTACACTTATGTTCATCAGTGATTTTGGCCTGTAATTTTCTTTTCTTGTGGTGTCCTTTTCTGGTTTTGGTATCAGGGTGATGCTAGCCTCATAGAATGCATTTGTAAGTTCCCCTTTTCCATTTTTTGGAATGGTTGGAGAACTTTAATTCTTCAAATGTTTGGTACACTTCTTCTGTGAATGTAGCTTTTCCTGAACTTTTGTTTGTTGGGAGTATTTGAATACTGATTCAATTTCATTACTGGTAATTGGTCTGCCCATATTTTGTGTTTCTTCCTGATTCAGTCTTGGGAGTTTGAATGTTTCTAAGAATTTATCCATTTCTTCTAGGTTCTCCATTTTATTGGCATATAATTGTTCATCGTAATCTTTTATGATCCTTTGTATTTTTGTGGTATCAGTTGTAACTTCTTTTCATCTTTGATTTTATTTATTTGGGCCCTATCTTTTTTCTTTCTGGATGAATCTACCTATAGATTTATCAATTTCATTTATCTTTTCAATAACAAGCTCTTAGTTTCATTAATCTTTTATATTGATTTTTTTAGTCTCCTTAATTTCTACTCTGATCTTGATTTATTTCCTCCTACTAACTTTGGGTTTTGTTTGTTCTTCTTTTTCTAATTTCTTTAGGTGTAAGTTTAGGTTGTTTATTTGAGATTTTTGTTGTTTCCTGTGGTAGGTTTGTATTGCTATACACTTTTCTCTTAGAACTGTGTCCCACAGATTATGGATTGTTATGTTTTTGTCTTCATGTGTATCCAAGTATTTTTTGATTTCCTCTTTGATTTCTTCAGTGAACCAGTAGTTGTTTAGTAACATATTCTTTAACCTCTACATGTTCGTGCATTTTTTTCAGTTAATACAGAACTAGCTGTTTTTCACTTGCTACTTTTTGTATTCTCTCTTTATCTTTAATTTTTGCCATTTTAATTAAAGTGTGTCCTGGTGTGGACCTCTGTGGGTTGATCTTATTCAGGACTCTCTATATTTCCTGGAGGTGGATATCTTTATCCTTTCTCAGGTTAGGGAAATTTTCAGCTATTATAGCTTCATATAAGTATTCTGAACTTTCTATCAGTCTTCTCCTTCTGGCACCCCTCTAATGTGAATGACAGTATGCATAATGCTGCCCCAGAGATCTCTTAAACTGTCCTTATTTTTTGGAAAATTCTTTTTTCTTTTATCTGTTCAGCTTGGTTCATTTCCCTTACTCTGCCTTTCAGTTCACTGATCCATTCCTCTGTATCATCTAATCTACTGCTGATTCCTTCTAGTGTATTCTTTTGTTTCAGTTATTGTATTCTTCAGCTCTCTTTGGTTCTTCTTTATATTATCTAACTATTTTTAATACTTCTCACTGTGTTCATCCATTCTTATTCTGAGTTTGTTGAGCATCTTTATGATCATTACCTTGAACTGTTTATTGAGTGGATTGCTTATCTCTGCTTTTCTTAGTGTTTCTGGGGTTTTATGCTGCTCCTTCATTTGAAACATATCCCTTTGTCACCTTATTTCTTCTAATTCTGTGTTTATTTGCATGTATTATGTATGTTGGTTACATTTCCTGATCTTGTAGACATTCTATGGGGTCCAGCAGTACACTCCCTTCTAGTCTCCAGACTTATATGATCTATGGGTGCCCCTACTTGAGTTTCATGGGCTCCTCTGTTGTGGTGGGAATGACTAATAAGGGCACACTGGTTGGCTGTCAGGCTTTGCCTTGTGTGCAGGCAGCTAGCTGCTAGTGGGCAAAGCTGAATTCTGGTGTGACTGGCTGTGGGTTCTGGGGGATTCCAGAGCTGGTGCTGGCCCACTGGTGAGCAGTGCCAGGGGCACCCATGACTAATTGTTCATTTCTAAAATTTCTGTAAGCTACTGCTTGAAAACTGGTAATAATTTGCCAAATTCGGGACATTAGTGACATACGATACTCTATGTTGAACATATAGCATTCCCATTAGATTGTGAAATATATTTTTTTATTTACCTTATACACTTTCCCCTTAGTATTTTGTTGTGTGATAATTATATACATAGTCAAAGGGAATTTGGACTCAGAAATATTGTCTTCCTTACAAACTTTTTCCTTTAACTTTGACTGAATTGTCAAAGTGAATAAAACTCCTGTAGAGCTTAGCATATAAGAAACTATCTGCATAATCATTGATATCTCATTGAATTTTTTCTAGTGATCACAAACTCTGCTTCAGGTGTGATATCCCATTCCAGCTTTGGAGTTGTTAGAAAGTCACTATTTTGTATAGGACAAAGTACAGTGTTTCTACTGAAATTTACCTGAGCTCAGATACCAGCTTAGCTATTTAGTGTCCCAGGACAACCAGATTATCGTGTTTGATTTTAGTTTCTCCTTTGTAAAATAGGAATTATAATATTTACCACATAGGACTAGTATGAAGTAGAAAATGAAATCATGTTTGTATGTTTGCTGACACATAAGTATAGCTCATTTGTTAAATAACTAGGCAGTATGTTTTGTAACAAAAATGTAATTGTATCTGTTTATCCCACTACTCCTTTAAAATTAATTCAGTGGGGTTATCTTCACTGTCATTTGACAGGCTCATAACTTTAATGCTTATTTTCAGGAAACAGAAAGGTCTTTATTTACTTTAAATTACAGATACATCTTCAATTATAGAATTGTAATATAAATATGTATAACATATTATAATATATAGTCTAAATCTCAACTTAATTTAGCATTGAATCTTTCTTTCCCCAGTCTAGAAGCCTGCATTGAGAATAGTGGATGATTTCCCCTCCTCTTACCTCCATTATTCATAAATGTTATTTTGCACCCAGTCAGTGTTAAAACAGGGGAGAGAGAGGAGAGCTAAGGCATTAAAATTGTGTTTATTTGAACTAGTAACTGTAACCTGATTTGATGTTCTTTGGGCTCTAAGGAAGCTTCCTGTTGAAACCTCACCTCCAGAAGTTCATTAGGCCAGGATGATGCATCTCTATCCTGGGTGGCTGCTTGACTCCTGCCTCCACACCTGGGCAACCAATGATAAAATCCCAGCATCCTTTGGCTGAAATTGATAGACCCCTCAGACAATCCCCTTGATGATCTCACATTAACTTTGTCGCTCATGTTGCCTATGGAACACTGAGGCATCCTTTACCCCAATGAACCCTGGAAGAGTAGGCTTATCACATTGCTGAAATCTCCTGTGTCTACTTTTCTGTTGCACTTTATGAGGATCATAATCTGTTCAAGCATTAGCTCCACAGCTTCTGTGAGGCTGGGTCCAGTCCTCTGTGTATCCCAACTACAGGTTATATAATTAAATATTTTTTAGGAACCCACCTTGAGCTTCATTAATGACTAGGGTTAGAAGACAGCATTTTTTTCTCCAAAGCTGTGGTGGAGTTGAGAGAGGTAAAGTGTGGGTCTCTATAACAATTTCTTTCTCCAAAGAATCTCTCTATCAGTCATCCCCTGCTCTGCTCTTTCAAATTGTTTACACTCTTAGAATTGAGAAGAAATTCAAGAATTGTAGAAAAAGTTACCTTCTCTTCCAACTTATTGGAAGTTTTGCCTGTGTTGGGGATTCTGATTTATGCTCACTTAGGTATCCTGATACCTATTTTTTTGGTTCCTCAGTAGAAATTTAGGCTGAAAGAACCCTTTTCTAAGATCTTACTCATAAACAGTTAAGGATGTTACTTCTACTCTATATTAAGAAAAATCCTGATTCTGTCATGTCTTCCTTTGGCTTTAGTTCTATCATTTAGTACTTTGTTGAGGATGCTGAAAATTGAGAATAATTATGACATTGAATAATATGTTATTTTCTCATAGCATTGGGCCAAGAAATTCAGAAATACCTGACACTTAATGCAACTTCAATATTTCTCTCCCTGGCAAAGTCACTGAAAAGAAAGTTACATAATATAGGCAAAAAAGACCACATAAGATGGCATTAAAGTTTTGGAGATTGTGGTTTCAAATCAAAGTATGGAACTCTACTATCAGAGAAATAAGAAAAACTAACCCAATATTCAAACATGAGTCTCTGACTTTACAATACATGTTGAAGGAGAAGTCAAACTTTCTAGGAAGAAAGAAAAGGTGCTAGAGGATAGGGTTATGCAGTTTAGACCAAGTTATTTCTATGAGGTTTCATACTGAAACAAATTTGTCGGAAGAGTATTTTAGAATCTGAACAATAGTATTAGCATAATTATTCTTTGTGAAGTAGAATAAAGAGATGGGGGAAAAACAAAAGGACTTTCTTTCCTCAGAAGTCAAGCAACCCCTATTATATGTGGCAAAATATTTTCTGTAGCAATGAAGAGATCATGTCATCTGAGATATTTTTCCATATCAGTAAGATATGGAAAGTTTATCAAATATACATCATTAAAAGACAAATGAAGTAAATATCACTTCATCATACACTAAATGAATCATTTTTGAGGAAAAGAAAAAAAGGTCAACTAAATTAGGATTATCTAAGAAAAATATAAGGAATTGCTACTTATTTTTAGACTGATAGAGTGTCCCATGTCAAGAAATACATTGCTTTAGTCTATTCAAGCTGTTATAACAAAATACCACAGGCTGCATGGTTCATAAACAACAGAAATTTGTTTCTCACAACTCTGGAGGCTGTGAAGTCTAAGGTCAAGATGCTGGTATGGTCAGTGTCTGCTGAGGACCCACCTCCTGGTTCATAGACAACAATCTTTTTGCTATAACCTCACATGGCAGCAGGGGCGAGGAAACCTCTCTAGGGTCTCTTTTATAAGGACCCCATCCTCATAACTTAATCACCCCCAAAGGGCCCACCTCCAAACACCATCACATTGGGGATCAAGTTTCAGCATATGAATTGGGACACGCACAAACATTCAGACCATAGTATACATGCAGGGGCAATTACAGGCAAATTCAGTGATGCCTCAATGTAAATGGAAATTCTTAGATGAGCTTGAAATCCCATATAAAACAATGAACCCACAATTACTAATGAGCAGTAGAGGCTTGGTCCTTTAATGGTGTGGTAACTGAAAAATAAAGAAGTACCTGTGTAACAGACAGGAACAAACCTGACTCCATATTGGATCTATTCCTTTAGTCTAACTTGTGTGCTGTTGCCTGTGCTTAGTCATGCTGGCTTTGCACCTTTGTAAAAGAATGTTGCCTATAGCCTGAAATATACATGATAGCCCATTCTCAAGTCTCTGACCATTAAACGTATAACAATTTTCCATTCATATAGCTATAAAAAGTTGCAGAACAGAAGATAACAATTGTCTTGTTGGAGTTTCATAGGAACATTGTGACCAGACCTATATGGACAGCTGCAAGAATAAAGGATTCCTGTTTCATTTGTAGACATATGGAGGGACCTAGAGTCTGTCATACAGAGTGAAGTAAGCCAGAAAGAGAAAAACAAATATTGTATATTAATGCATATATGTGGAATCTAGAAAAATGGTACAGATGAACCTATTTTTAGGGAAGGAATAGAGACGCAGATGTAGAGAACAGACATGTGGACATGGGGGGTGGGGGGGAAGGGGAGGGTGGGACGAATTGGGAGATTAGGTTTAACATAAATACACTACCATGTGTAAAATAGGTAGCTAGTGGGAACCTGCTGTATGGCACAGGGAGCTCAGCTCAGTGCTCTGTGGTGACCTAGATGGATGGGATGGGGGTTGAGAGGGAAGTCCAAGAGGGAGGGGATATATGTATACATATAGCTGATTCACTTCGTTGTACAGCAGAAGCTAACACAACATTGTAAAACAATTTTACTCCAATTAAAAAATAAATAAATAAACAATGAATAAAGGATTCCTGCATCAAGAAGTCTGCAACAACCATCCACACCCCCTCCTCTTTTAGTATAAAAGAAGACTGAATTCCAACTTAGGTAAAATGGTTCTTTGGGACATGAGTGCTATCTTCTTGATCTGCTGGCTTTCTTAATAAAGTCAGTATTCCTTGCCCCAACGCCTTGTCTCTCCATGTATTGACCTATCATGCGGTAGTACGAGCTTGGACTTGGAACACCTGTGCATCAAAGAACACGTGAATATTAACATTCTGACACCCTTACTTACGAAAGTTATCTGTACTGAAACAGGATTTTTTCTATTTCTGTCTTTGTTTGTTTGTTTCATTTTATACGTGAGCTATAATATCTGTGCTGTTACTCACTTGCTGCTTCACTGGAACTAAGAACAAATACATACACGTTATCCTAGTTTGTATAAATCACTTGATTCTTATTTACTCTGAAATCCATTTTTAAATTGGCTTCTTGATTTTTTTTTTTAATTGGAGGTTTATTGATCTGTATTTTCCTCTTACTATCATTTATCTTTCGGGTGCTTGTCTTCTTGAAGTGTATATACAAGGCAATCATTCCTAACCTTCTCTGGAGCATTTTAACACACAAATGTCTTTCTAAATCAATGACTTTAACTATCTTCAAATCTCCTTTGAAAATCCATTTTATTTCTATTAACTTAGTACTCTCTTTAGTGTATTAAAGAATTCTTGGAAATAGCTGATCAAACATAATTTCAGAAAAGCTGTGTTACAAATTTATTAATGAACAACTCAGAAGGAAAATAGAGTTCTATCAATTTATGGTAGAGTGTTATTATTATCATTGTTATTATATAGGGGGTCACTTAAATTACAAGATGGAGAAGCAAAATAATTATAAGCATTTTAAAATATTATCAGATTTAATTTCTTTTTTTTTGAATCATGCTCAAGTCCAGTATGTAGACTGATGATGGGAAGGATTTCTTAGCTTTTTATTATACTATCAAAATATGAGGCAATAAAGCAGAGTGGAAAAGCGTAGAATTTGGCATCACATGGACTTGCCTCTGCCCCACAGGAACTGTGTGATTTCAAATGAGTTAACTAATATTGCTGAGCCTCTGCTGCTTAATTTGCAGGATAAGAGAAATGACATATACCATACTTCCCATATGTAACACTTTAAAAAAAATGTTTTTTTTTTAAGTGTTGCATATGGGAAGCATGGCCTCATAGCCCCTCCTGGATATTTATTAAATTGAATTCAATTTTATTAGTTAATTGATATAGAAAAATAAGGAGTATTCCTAAAATAGGATTATTCAAGTAGTCACTTATTTTTAAAAAATCTACTTTATAGATACATAATTTACATACAATAAAATATCACCATTTTCAGGGTACAGTTTGATAAATGTACCAAACATATACACCCATGTAATCATGATCTCAGTTGTGATATTGAACATTTCATCACCACCAAAAGTTCTCTTCTGACCCTTCATAATCAATTCCCTTGCAATCCCTGCCCCAGGTATCCCCTGATCAAATTTCTATCGTTATACATGCATTTTGTTTGTTCTAGAACTTCATGTAAATAGAATCGTATGGCTCACCATCTTCTCTCTCTGGCTTCATGTACTCAGCCCACAAATTTTGAGATTTTTCCATGTTGTTGCACATAAGTAGTTTGTCTCATTGTATTCCTGTATTCATTTCACTGTGAGGATATGCCATATTTGCTTAACTATTGATGGACATTTGGATTGTTTGCTGATTTGCACTATTATGAATAAAGCTTCTATGAACATTTGTGTACATTTCTTTGTGCAGTCCTATGTTATTTTTATGGCCATGTAGTTGAACTGCTCAGATATCCTTTCAAGATCGCTCCCAGGATCACAGTTGACTGACAATCTCCAGCTGTCATATCCTTGTATCTGCTGCAGTGGGCTTCATGTCAGTATCTCAGTATCACACTTGCCCCAGGCTGTTCCTAGCCAATGACTAAGCCCTGAGCTGAGCCATTTTCACAAGATGCAGGATTCCTCTAGCAGGCCATATCTCCTTGCAGTATCCCATCAGTCAGGCAGAGACTCTCAAAACAATGTGTGGTGATTCCTACTGAATCCTTTATTCATTCTATTTTTTCACAGTGGTCAGACCTGTATATGCTCTGAAGACTCTACCCACAAAACTCCCCCTTTACCTTTTACATGTGTTTCTTAAAATGAATCTCTTGTACATATAATCACATCTTGATGTCTGCTTCAGTTATTAATCTTCTTTGGTAAATACCTGGGGATTACTCTATCATATGATATCACAGGTTGGATTCTCTTTACACCTCTTTGGTGTAAAGTCCTTTCTTTCCTTTATCTGGCACATTTTGCTCCTAGATTGGCTATACTGTGACTTAACTCTGATCATAGGGTTATAGGGATGGCAACCATGAGAGGAGGTGGAGACAGCTTTTGGGGTGGTCATTTTTGCCTTTTGAGTGAAATATTTACATATTATTTTTCTGCATCAGTTGGGTGCTAACTTTAATAGCAGGGATAGGCCACTTCTATAGGCCCGGAATGCTTAGAGAAATCTGAGAAGTAAACACTTTGGGGTCATCCACTGAAATATTCCCATCCTATCTGTCAGGATTCCTGGTTTTCCAAATTCTGGCCATGATTTTGGAATAACACATTTGCCCAGGCTGAGTATTCAGCTGTCTTGACCTTTAATTGTTTTATGCTTATTCACTGCATAAAATGAAGGCATCTTTGTAAACTACCAAAGAAACTCTATGACTCTCATATTCAGTTACCAATTATTTGTTAATTGTCCTCAGTTTTTAATTATCTGCCTAAAGGGCAGCAAGGTAACTTGGTAAAAAACATACAGCTTCATTATCCTTTTATTTACTATCATGTCCACTCATGCATTCTCCTCCACCAACATCATACCAGCTCATAACAGATGAAAATTTTAACAACTGGACTCTCATATTGTGCTAGAAGCTGTCCACACCACCTACCACCAGGGATGGAGTCTTCATTTGCAACTAGTTAATGAATAATCCAGCCCCCCAACCCCATTCTACAGCTTGTTTTCTCATACCACTCATAGTGCCAACTGTCCTAGGTTGGATTTGCTGGGAAGCAGACACTGAGAGAAAGTTAGGAGTGCAACAGTTTTATTCGGGAATAACACCTGTGGTGGGGGAAAAAGGCATGAAACAGGATTTGGTAGTGGAAGGTTTCAGACAGCAACACACACCAGAAAATAAAGCCCAACAGGGAGCTCCAGATTAAAGATCACAATGAAAGAAATTCCACATTGCACAGAAATGGCTGGGCCCTTGTACAGCATTACCTCCCTGCTTAGTCATAGGTTGGGGGCTACATTGAGGAAAGAACGATCTCAGACTAAAAGCTAAGGCAGACCATTACAGAGCTGACAGCTGACAACCGAGTAATGTGTCCTTTCTTGGAGGGAAGTCTGAGTGACAGATATATGTTTGCTACATATGATAAGTGTATGGAAATTTCTTATAGAATTAAGTAAACTGTTTTCTAAAGTGACTCTATTATTTTGCGTGTCAAAAGCAGTGTATGAGAGCTCCAGTTGTTCCACATATGATACCTTTCTCCATTTATTTTGGTCTTCTTTAATTTTCCTCAACAATGTTTCATAGTTTTTAGTGTAAAGACCTTATACTTGTGAAATATATACCTAGGTCACCATGATTTTTAATACTGTTTGAGTTCCATATTTGATGTGAAACTCCAATAGTTTGTTGATGGCATACTGAAATATAATTGATATTTTATATTGACCTTGTATTCTGTGATCATGCTAAATTTACTTATAATTTTGGTAGGATTTTTGTAGTCTTTTTAGTATTTTTTACATAGATTATTATTATTGGCAAATAAAAACAGCTTTACTTTCTCCTTTCCAATCTGTATGTATGATTGCACTGGCTAGGGCAATAGTGAATTGGAATCTTAAAGGTGAACATTTTTACCTAAATCCAGATCTTAGAGGGGAAATTGTTGAGTCTTTTTTCTAATAAATATGATGAAATATGACATCTGATCATAAAACTACTGTGTTCTGCTTGGATTCTGTCTCCTTGCACTTAGAATGGGAAGTACTTCCAGGCATAATGCCTACCTGGTGGTCAGAGTGCTTACCTTGCTATTTTTTCTCCTCTCAGAGCTCACAGTGAGCCCTTCCTGTTGTCCAGTGTCTGAGAGCTATTGTTCCCTATGCCATGTCCATGTTCTTTTTGTTTACAGTGAGAGAGCTGGTCTAGTCCCAGTACCCAGTCATGGGTAGAAACAGAAAGTACCACTTACTTTTAACACAGATTATAGAAGGAGATGTGTAGAGGAGATAATCTGAGGGGGAAAAAAAAAATCACTTAGGTATTATTAATGGAACATTCTTCAGCAAAACCTATTGTGGAGTCCCAGGTACCTAAGAAGTCATTTTGTATAGAAATAGTCAGATTTTACAGTCTGGAACCAAATGCAGGTTTAAGTGATGACATTTTTTTCACCAAGTCCCACACCACTTTGATATTTTGCCATCTCATCATAAGAGGAGGCAAGTGAGGATAGATGTAATGGAATGGGGAAAAGTGCTTGTTCTAATGGCTAGAGCATCTGTAATTCCACATTAGGCCTCTCTATGGTAGAGAGCTAGCTGCTAAAGGATAGGCAATTTCAGGCACATTTTATTCTTCCAAGCACATGCAAGTAAATGGTTTCAAAGAGAGTAAACTGACCAAATACAAGAAAAATGATGATGCTATATGGAAGCTAAATTTGTAACCTGCTTGCTTATCACAGTGGAAGTTTTATTTACTGGAACAAGGTCTCGAACTTCACTCTACTCTGAATTTTTTAGCTGTCCTTCTTTTGGAGGAGAGGGAGAAGAAAACCATGAACTGTTCTAAGAAGACAAACCTTTTAAAATTATAGTTTTATTATTATAGTTTTCTTTTTTCTTTCATACTTGTCCTAACCAGTTACCAAGGCCCATCAAGTATAAGGCCAAGATATTTTCAAATCCATCCACCTTTTCCCATCACTATTCTAGTTCAAACCACAATCATTCCTCACCTGGATTACTCCCACAGCCTTGATCATCTGCTTCCTGGGATCATATACCAGCAGCCAGTATATTCCAATTATTTTTCATACTTTAAAGTGTGTATGGATCACCTGTGATTCTTGTTAAATGCAGATTCTAAAACTGTAGCTCTGGTATGGTCTAATATTACGCATTTCTAATAAGCTCCTTGCTGCTGCTGATGCATGAACGATGAACTGAGAAGCAAGTGTAGTCTCTTCCCTAGGCAGCAACATTGCAGATACTGCTTCACAATTCCCAGTTTCTATCAGCACTACTGGAATCTAGCAGTAACATAAGACCCTTTACTGCATTCTGTTCTGTAGAAGTTTATATTGAGATATACAATCTTTCAGATTCTAGAGGGAGGCATTCTTTGTTTTTATTACTGGCCATGTGTACTATGAGACAATGACTACCAGAAACTTCTTACAATATCAAGTCTCATGTTCAGTAGATTTGCCCACCTATAATAATATCCGCATGTGTGGATGGGATGGGATCATTGGATCATTATACTCAGCCTCACCATTTCTTCACCCAGAAACTCAAATAGCATAACTCAGACTTGCAATCTCTTTTCTGAAGAGATACAGGACATTTCCCCATAAACTACTAAGGAGACTTGAAAGAAACTGAACATCTCCAGGCTCTTTCAGGAAGGACTTTGTTATCACAGAGACCAACCATCTGAAATCTTCTGCTTAAATCATTGTCAATTCTTCCAATAACCCTTGCCAAGTAATAATTATACAAGTTTTCTTTTTGCTTTTATTTATTTGGTAACTACTTTGAATCAGGCAGTGAGCTTAATATGTATTATTTCATTCAATCTTCAAAATAATCCTATGAGGGTTTACTTCTAAAAAAAAATTAAATTTGCTCTACAACTGAAGAAACATAGGTTTAGGAGAGTTCAATAATTCACCTAAAGTCACAAAGTTTATAAAACAAGGCTTTGAAATCTCAGTATAAGGAAACTGTAACCTAACGTTTTAGTCCTGGCCTCATAGTATGTCTCTCTTGTCTACTTGCATCAAGCCTATGAGACTCTTTCTCCCTGAGAATAATGAAATTCTTCCTCAGCTTGGTCAGTATTGACTCAGAAAATGGATTGGAAGTACGTGTGCATTTTGGAGGTCTTTGTATTTTTCTGGTGAGACTGGCATGGCAGGAGGTAGCCAGGATTGATACCTTGTCAGATATGAGAGGATTCTTAATACCAGCTCTTCCATTCACTGGTCTATGATTGGGACAACTTACTCAACCTTTCTAAGCTTCAACTTCCATATCTGTAAAATAGAGATAGAAATATATCCCTTGCAGAAATTTTGTGAGAAATGAATGGTATAATGCATATTAAATACCCAGCACAAAGTCTACTAATTGTGTAGGTTATAATTTCACACTAATCTCTTTACTTTTTTGTATGCTTGAATGATCAGTTTCTGATAGATACACCATATAAGTTCCAATTGTAATTTTGGGTTTATCTCTTTTCTCTGTAAGTCTGTTAGTCATTGTTTTGAGACTGTAAAAGAGGTATATGTATGTTTGTGATGGCTATATCTTCTTGTTCATTGCTCCTTTTTATAATACGTAACAAATCTTCCATGATCTGATTTGTCTTAAAAATTTATTTGTGTCAGTTATACTATTTTAATTCCAGCTTCCTTTCATATGTCTTTTTGTAATTAATTTTTATTGGAGTATAGTTGTTTTACAGCGTTTTGTTAGTTTCTACTGTAGAGCAAAATGAATCAGCTATACATATACATATATCCACTCTTTATTGGATTTCCTTTCCATTTAGGTCACCATGGAGCATCGAGTAGAGCTCCCTGTGCTACACAGTAGGTCCTCATTAGCCATCCACTCTATACATAGTATCAATAGCATATATATGTCAATGCCAATCTCCCAGTTCCTCCCACCCCCACTTTCCCCCTCGGTATCCATAAAATACATTTGTTCTCTACGTCTGTGTCTCTATTTCTGCTTTGCAAATAAGATCATCTATACCATTTTTCTAGACTCCACATACAATATTTGTTTTTCTCTTTCTGATTTACTTCACTCTGTATGACACTCTCTAGGTCCATCCTTTTATTTCTTTTTCTTCTCTGATTGCCATGGCCAGGACTTCCAAAACTATGTTGAATAATAGTGGTGAAAGTGGACATCCTTGTCTTGTTCCTGATCTTAGAGGAAATGATTTCAGTTTTTCAACATTGAGAATGATGTTTGTTGTGGGTTTGTCATATATGTTCTTTACTATGTTGAGGTAGGTTCCCTCTATGACCACTTTCTGGAGAGTTTTTATCATAAATGGGTGTTGAATTTTGTCTGAAAGCTTTTTCTGCAACTATTGAGATGATCACATGGCTTTTATTCTTCAATTTGTTGATATGGTGTATCATATTGATTGATTTGCATATATTGAAGAATCCTACATCTCTAGAATAAATTCCACTTGATCATGGTGTATGATCCTTTTAATGTGTTGTTGGATTCTGTTTGCTAGTATTTTGTTGAGGATTTTTGCATCTATGTTCATCTATGATATTGGCCTGTAGTTTTCGTTTTTGGGATATCTTTGTCTGGTTTTGGTATCAGGATGATGGTGGCCTCATAGAATGAGTTTGGGAGTGTTCCTCCCTCTGTAAATTTTTGGAAGAGTTTCAGGATAGGTGTTAGCTCTTCTCTAAATGTTTGACAGAAGTCACCTGTAGAGCCATCTGGTCCTGGACTTTTGTTTGTTGGAAGATTTTTAACACAGTTTCAATTTCATTACTTGTGATTTGTCTGTTGATATTTTCTATTTCTTCCTGGTTCAGTCTTGGAAGTTTGTACTTTTCTAAGAATTTGTCCATTTCTTCATTTGGTTGTCCAACTATATGCCAGAAAAATGGTTGCCCATTTTGTTGGCATATAGTTCTTGTAGTAGTCTTGTATGATCCTTGGTATTTCTGTGGTGTCAGTTGTAACTTCTCCTTTTTCTTTCTAATTTTATTAATTTGACTCCTCTCCCTTTTTTTCTTGATGAGTCTGGCTAAAGGTTTATCAATTTTGTTTATCTTCTCAAAGAACCAGCTTTTAGTTTTATTGCTCTTTGCTATTGTTTTCTTCATTTCTATTTATTTATTTCTGCTCTGATCTTTTTGATTTCTTTCCTCCTACTAACTTCGGGTTTTGTTTGTGCTTCTTTTCTAGTTGCTTTAGGTGTAATGTTAGGTTGTTTATTTGAGATTTTTCATGTTTCTTGAAGTGGGATTGTGTTGCTATAAACTTCCCTCTTAGAACTGCTTTTGCTGCATCCCATAGGTTTTAGGTCATCATGTTTTTGTTGTTATTTGTTTCTAGGTATTTTTTAATTTCCTTTTTGATTTCTTCAGTGATCACTTGGTTATTTAGGAGCATATTGTTTAGCCTCCAGGTGTTTATGTTTTTTACAGTTTATGTTCCTGTAATTGATCATATATCTTTGATATATCACTTTTTGTCTTTTTGTTTTTAATCCCTCTGGTATAGTCTTTTTATTTAATGCTTGACTCATTCTTTGAACTATATTTTACTTCTAAAAAATATATAATATATCCCAGTATATTTGTCTAAATGAGTGATTTAACACTTTTTACTATAAAATAATTATTTATTTCACATTCTATTTAAATAGTCATTTGCAATCTCTTTTTTCCCCATGTTTCCTTTCCTTTGTTTTTGATGGATGACATTTTCTTTGTTGGATATAAGGATTAGTGATTTTATTTTTATTTCTTAAGTTTTAACTATTAATTGAAGATCCCTATTCATGCTTATTTACTTCCACTACCTTATTAAATACATCATTTTCTGTATCTTCCTTCTTTCAATTCAAGTAGTTTAGTCCTCTCTTATGTCTCCCCACCCACCCATTCCCAATCACCAAAAGCTCTTAGTCATTAATTCTATTTCTTATATATATAATTTTCATTTTTCTTTCTTTGGTCTTTTATTATAAACATCAATAAACTTCATCAAAATAATTGAACATATCTCTTAATTCACACATCTCTAGTAGTATTTCCTGTGTCTCTTATTTTAGTAATTCCTCTAAAAAGTATTTTACTCTATGTGGAAAAGGATTTGAGATATTTATAATTGAAAATATTTTTATTACAGTTCTACACATGGTAGAAAATTTGGTTCAAAATTATTTTCCTAAAATACAAAAGATCTCCATTTTCTTCTTACATCTTGGGTCACTAAGAACAATTTTGATGTTGCTCTGATTCTTGTTCTTTTAAGAGGTAACCTGTTTTTTCTCTTAGAATTTTTTCCTTCGATTTTTTACAATATTCCATAATATGCCTAAATTTGTCTAAATATGTTCAAATGTTTCATTTTTCTCCTGTCTGATAGGTTAAACTCAGGTCTTTTTATCTTTAATACTGGCTTTTTATTCATTTTTAATCTATTTTCTCATATCCATTTTTAATTTTCTCTCCTTGTGGGATGCCTAGTGTGTGTTCTGACAGCTTAAATTTAACTTCCTTACACTTTAGCTCTTATTTTATATGTATTTTATATCTCCATCCTTTTCTGGTGTCTTCTGGGCTGAGTTTCAATCTGCTCTTTCAACTCACTATTCTTTTCCCCTAAGCTGAACTCCTCCCCATACTTTTCCTATGTATTCTTTCTTTCTTTCTTTATTTTTTATACAGCAGGTTCTTATTAGTTATCTATTTTATACATATTAGTGTATATATGTCAATCCCAATCTCCCAATTCACCTTTTCTTTTCTTTTTAAATTTTATTTATTTATTTATTTATTTTTGGCTGTGTTGTGTCTTCATTTCTGTGAGAGGGCTTTCTCTTGTTGCAGCAAGTGGGGGCCACTCTTCACTGCGGTGCACGGGCCTCTCACTGTCGTGGCCTCTCTTGTTGCAGAGCACAGGCTCCAGACACACAGGCTCAGTAGCTGTGGCTCACGGGCCCAGTTGCTCCGCGGCATGTGGGATCTTCCCAGACCAGGGCTTGAACCTGTGTCCCCTGCATTGGCAGGCAGATTCTCAACCACTGTGCCACCAGGGAAGCCCTCTCCTATGTATTCTTGACATAAATTATTGCATTCAAACTGGAGGATTCATGGTGGCTTCACTAATGAGAACTCATTTAACAGAAGGGGTGGTTGTCACCATGGGTATTAGAGGTCTCTCTGTTACAGGCATTCAAAATTTTACTAAACCAGTTTTTACTTCAATTTTTGGTATTTATTCTTCATTCAGTTGTAGTCAGAGCTCTAATTCCTGTGTAAATAGTCACACCTGAAAGTTTTTGAGCAGAAGTCATTACATTCTTCTTCAACAAGCATTTGTTAAAGTGATCCTATGTGCATGGTCTGATGCTGAGAATTCTGCCAATTTGATTAAACAAAGTCCCTTTCTCTAGAGAAAGAATTACTTTAAAACTGAAACCTGAAAACATACTCAAGAACATAATCAGCCACATAGGCTCATTAATGAACTAAAGTGTTTATAATATAAATCCTCAGAACCACTTTCTCTGAAGCAATCTATTTTTTCAGGAAATTCATCTCCATCAGGAAAGTTGGAAAGGTGGGGGAGAAGTAGGAGGCAGGAAAAATTTTAGTACCATTGCTACTTTGATCATCCATGTATCCAAAAATGTGAGATGCATGGCTATAATGATGATATTGATTTTCCTTTAAAATGAATATGCCAGAAAGTACACAGCTAAGGGAATATTGTCCTTCAAAGCAGACACCTTGGGAAATTATTCCTTTATTTTAGCATTGTATCATTAGAAGTGTCTGTTAAAATCTTTCTTAATAGCTATACAAGCTACTTAGGAAAATCAGTATCATTATTTAAAGTCATATCTTGTGTTTTAACTACCACTTTATTGAACAGGGTTAAACCTGAATAACTTTTGGCTGTTGAGCTAATAGTGTAAATAAAAGAAGCCTGCCTTTATAAAACACCAATTTTAAGAGGAATAATTAAGCAGTTTTTTAAATTATGCCTATAAACATGTGTCTAATCAGTTGGCAGCTCCAAAATTTTGGGAGTACAAGGAATGAAGCATCCCAGGCTGTCGATTATATGGAGTTATGGAAAAGTCATGCTCGCCTTAAGCGGAGCAATCTAAGTGTTTTATGTGGTATTAAGATGAAGTTCTACCACAACTCTTATATTAATAGTGAGTTTATGAATCCAAATTAAATCTTAAAAGGTTGGAATCAGATTAATTTGGTGTGAGACTGCAGATAAAACCATGTAGGATTTATGCTTTATTTCTTCTTGGCCAACAGCTTCTTTCTAATGTTTTGTGGAGTATTATTTTAAGTGTTCTATATAATGGTGCTTTTATGGTTATTAAAAATTATATATGGTATTGCTTAAAAAAATTATTGTGTTCATTCATCATTTCAACTGGTGTATTTTATACATAATACTACAATTTATTTTATTTATGATTTATTTTTCTTCTCTTATAATGCCAATACCTTCCTTTATCCCCTTGTGAATATCTATTACACATATTCTAAATTATCGGTCCTTTGTTTTAATTCTGTTTTAAATAGTATATGTTACCCAGTTTCTTTTGAAGTAAGGTACTCCTCAGAAGTCTAGGGTGTTGCTACTTGAGATTGTAAACTACTGTTCCCTTAGGGGAACCAGCTGACTTGAATTGTTATTTGTACTGAGGAAGCACCCAAGGCCGGGCCCAGTTCTGTCCATCCTGGTGAGTTTAAAGGTAGGGCAGAGAGCTCCTTAAAGCACAAAATCAATTTTATCATTTCCATTTGCTATCACCCCATGAGAAAAATCATCTGTCAAGGCTGTAGGTCTTTAAGGCTTAAATGCTTCATTGATAAGGCAGTCTGCATAAGGAGAAAAGGGAGTGTCCAGGAATGAACACCCAGGGAAAGCCCGTCATCCACATCTGCTCTCACTGGCTCCTCACCTCTGAGCACGGTTTTGCTCTGCCCTTACCCCAACGAACCCTGTGCTGGAAGATGCAGTCTGGCACAGCTGAGTCCTGCAATGAAGGAAATAAGACTGTCTCAGAGTAACATGGGGGTGGCCTGGTGCAGTGCAGGATGTTGAATTTTAGAAGCTTTTCCCCAACCAATCCTCTTACTGCCACATCATCCACTTTTTGCCCTTCCTGCAGCCAGTTTCCTCCCATACCTTCTTCACATCCACAACAGTTAGTTCACCATAGCTCTCAGTCTCCCCAATATGTGTCAGATGTTTTTGTTTGTTTTGTTTTTATTTATTTTTTAATATTTAAAGTTGAATATATTTTAATTAAAAATAAGTAAATAAGGGCTTCCCTGGTGGCGCAGTGGTTGAGAATCTGCCTGCCAATGCAGGGGGCACGGGTTCGAGCCCTGGTCTGGGAAGATCCCACATGCCGCGGAGCAACTGGGCCCGTGAGCCACAGCTACTGAGCCTGTGTGTCTGGAGCCTGTGCTCTGCAACAAGAGAGGCCGCGATAGTGAGAGGCCCGCACACCGTGATGAAGAGTGGCCCCACTTGCCGCAACTAGAGAAAGCCCTCTCACAGAAATGAAGACCCAACACAGCAAAAATAAATAAATAAATAAATTTAAAAAAAATAAGTAAATAAAATAAGATTTTAAAAATACATAAATACTTTAAAACTTATTTATTGGGACTCACCTTTCCCCTTTTTTTAGTATAGTTTCTCTGGAGTTTTTTGGGAGGTAGGTAGCTTGCAGCCTGGCTAGTTCCCCATCTTGGTGGGAACCAAAGTCCTTCAAAACCTTTCTGGCCTCTGTGTTGATGCATCAGGCCTCTTGTTGTTATCTGCTGCTGAGTGTGGCTCTTGGCCTCTATACCTGACCCCAACTTGCCCCACCTCCCAATTCTGCCTGTTCCTCATGTCAGCTCTCAGTGGAACTGCAAAGTCTTCAAGGATAACATTGCCAAAATATAATACATCTTATACTTTACTTGAAAAAAGAAACTGGAGTTTAATTGAGCTATTTTGTAATAACTGCACTCCTTTTCATTTGCATTTGTTAATTTTCCCTTGAGTGAAAAGGAGGGGAAGTCAGAGGAATAACACTGAGCCAATTTCACATTCTTAGTGTGTTAAGCCTGTGAATAATACGCTGTGTGTTAGAGGATGGGGTAGGAAGTGTGAAGGTCTCTGTTCCAGCTTCTTTTTATTACCATGGACTCAGAAAATATTTGGACAACTAGGAAAGTCCTGGAGAATACTGGCATTCATAAATATTCAGAAATTTCTGGTGTCTGTTCTCTGTGGGGATTTGTGAGTAAGAGGAATGGTTTGCCTGAGTATTGGAGTGTTAAATCATAATCAGTTCCTGTGCACACACACAAAAAGAGAGTTAACAATTGGCAAATGCCTTGAACAGCTGCATTATTGCCTATAAAAAATGGGAATGAAACAAACTCATACCTAGGGTAAATGAGATAGTGAAGTCCGTATACTGCCACCTCCAAAAATGATTTTTACTCATCATCAGTAATGAGAAAAACATCTAAATGGCTTTAAGGGACATTTGAAATTTATGTAGTTTGACACTTAAAATTTTTAGAAACATCTAAAATAGCATAAAAATAACCAAACTGTGAAGTTAAAATATACTTCAGTTCAACCTATAAATCCATGTCATGAGAGATTTATTTTAGATCAACATCTCAAATACAGTGCTAGTTTAAGCTCTGTAGTCATGCTTTTTTAGAACAAAATAGTAAAATTATTAAGGAAAGATACAATTGCCACTCCAGATTAAAACTTTCTCAGGAGTACATCAGAAGCTGCTGTTGGGTGTTGGGATATGCTGGCTCACAAACACAAACATTTTGTTTGCTTATTTCACCAGGATCTATCTCAATAGTTACCTTTAATTATGATTCTGCTTACAATTTAGTAATAATAATACTATCCATTATTGTTCCAATTTCAAGCTGAGCTTGGTTTTGTAAATGTTTCACCACCTGTTGTCCAACTTAATAGTTCACATTCAGGTACACTGAATTTTTTAAATGATCATTCCAAATCAACTGGCATTGACATTAAAGGCATTGTAATGTTGCCCATAATGGCAAACTTGCTAAAAATGAATACTACGCTTTTGTTTATACATTATCAAGAATTTCAAATTCCCACTGGAAAACATTCAGTTTTATACTACTGTAAACCCAAAAGAAGGATGCTGTGAATTTTAACACATACCACCAAAAAAAAAAGAAAAGAAAATATGTATATATAAATGAGTTTTGATTTTCTCAAAATGGGCCTTGCAGTTCTGCATTGCTTTCCTCACTATTTTATGCATTTGGCTTGCCCTTAATTTACTGATAAATGGAATTTGATTCTTTAAAACCATTTTACCTATTTCTAGCTTTTAAATTGTTTTCTTGTTTTCTGGCAACCGTCATAATCAATTTCCCTTCCACTCTGTAGAGATGCTGACATTAAAGAAAATTTGAGTTAAACCCTGCTTTCTCTACACTCAGGATTGTAATGGCAGTTACCATAGGAGAAGGATATGTAAGTGTTGTTGGGAGGTGGAGGGTGAGGGGAGCTGGGACTTCAGAAGGTTTCTGTTTATAAAAAGGTCCCTGGCACAGACTCAGAAACTCTAAATAAGTTTAAATGTGGGCTCTTCAAAAATGAAGCTGACAATTTATTTGAGTAAAAGCCCAATGTAAATAGAATTATAACTAACTCATTTATTTATTTAACAAACCTTTATAGAATACCTACTCTATCTTCAAAGCCCTAAGATAGACTTGCAGGGCATGGCATGTTGTAAAGGTTACAGTTTCTACCTTCAAGGAGTTTCTGGAAACAGCAGAATATCTGTAGTAAAATGTAAATATGAGAAAGTCACTGGGATTTTGCATGAACTCCCCTGTTCAGTTTCTTGAGGCTAATATAGTAAAATGCTAAAATTCAAATGTTATTCTAGTGAAATAAATTATTCTAATACTTGTAGCATTTACTAATAGATTGGTCACAGTATTCACATGCTGGAATGCGTGTTCTTGTTGGCAAGCCCAACCATCAACCACTCCACACGTTTCTGGGATCCATTATTAACATTAACTCTTTACATATGCTGGTGCTTTGAAAGTCACTTTCACCCAGACATTTTTACTTGATTCCTCTAATAGACTTATGTAGGAGGCAGAAGGTATAGAGCTTATAGTTCGGGATATTGGCTCTGAAGCAGTTTGTCTGGTTCAAATCCCAGTTTCTAGATTTTATTATCCAGTTTAACTTGAGTGAGCTATTTACACTCTCTGGGCCTCAGTTTTCTTATACAGGAAAGGTAGATAATAATAGTATTCAACATATAATGTTGCTGTGCATATGGAATGAGTTAATACATAAAAGAACAGTTGCAGTGATCTGGGGCATCCTGTTCCAATTATGTAACATGTGTTCTTTAGGTTTCACTGCTTGTTCAGGCTATATTGTAATTATATCACGGCTTACTCTTAGAGAAATGATCTACCCAGTTCTCTGATTTTTCTTTAAACCACCATACTAATTTCTTCTTTAACTAAGTGATCTTTCTTACGCAGATGCCTATGATCTCTTGATCTATAATTCAGTTATGACCCAGCACCTTGTATTCTAATCAGAGATGTCACATTAGCTTTCACTCATATGCTAACTCTATGTAATTAGTAGGGTCTGTCTGGAACTAAGCTTTGAGAAAAATTCTAAGGCTCAGGAAAAAAAAAAATGGTTTCCAGATATATTACTGATTTGTCCTTTAGTCACCTGAGAACAGGGAAGAGCACAAACATGGAGGTCTGATTTTCCATCCCTGATGTAATGAACCTACTTCTTTTTATTATATTGGGTTGGACAAAATGTTCATTCGGGCCAACCCACTATATAGTAAAAGTTATTAGGATTTAGAAACTTTCATAACTAATTATTTTTATAAACTTGATTTTCAAATCCTTTGCTATATTCAAAATGGCAGTGCAGGAGATGGTTATGTGCAGGGACCATGGTGTTTGGGGTGCAATGGTTAATTATTGTTCATTTCTGGCTCAGTTTAAAACGATCTTTAACACAAAGAAACAGGTGAAATATAAATGATGCCAAAGAATAAATGCCTGAATCCTCAATTAGGGGTTTTGGCAAACCATAAATAAACTTAAAATTTAAGTTTTAATCTAAAAGAGTGTAGATCTAGAACTGTCTTGTCAGTTGATCAAGATCTACAATGTTAACATTACCCAAGAAGGGCAGAAATTATTAGTAAATAACCCATTAAATTGAAATAAAAAATGTCACCTTAGTCTCATTGTCTTAAATTATGATCATATGGTAAAGTTGCATCATTTAAAACCCAATAAATTTAAGAATTGAGGTAATTCAGACATGCTATCTGAAATTATTATTCTGTGAAATGCTGGATATCACTCCTCCCTATGCTAATTATTAGGGTTTTAAAAGGGAAACTATATACCTACAGAACAGTATATTAATAAGGAGGTTATTTTTGTTTTTTGTTTCTCTGACACATAACTTAATTTTTTTATATTTACAATTCACAAATATATATCTCTTAGAAATTACAGTTTTAAAACTCTCTTTAATGTTTTTAGAGCCATGTCACTCTGAGTTCTCACTTTGTGGTTCTGATATTGTGGTTTCTTTATTTATATTCACTTTTTTTTTTTCACTTTGATGCTTTTCGGATTTTATCATATTTTTCTCTTCCCTGCTTTCTATTTACCTTTCACTCATTTGGATTTCTATTTAGCATTTGTGTGTGTGTGTGTGTGTGTGTGTGTGTGTTTGTGGCCTCACGTTTACCTTTTCATTTTTGTTTTTAATGTTCCTAATTATTGTCTACCTCCAGATATGTTTCTTAAGATTATCAATTATTCTTATGATACTTTTTAAAAGACATTTTACTTTAAATACAGCAGTGTGTACATATCAACCCCCAAACTCTCAATCTTATGATACTTTATCTTTTTCATTTTTTACATTAGATATCAACCTCTATTTCTGGTCACAAATAGAAAGTAGGTGGTTTATATTGCAAACCTTCTCAAGATTTTCCTTCTTATCATCGCCATGGATTAATTTGTAAAGTGGTTTTAAATCTAGTATTTATTTATGATTCCTTCAGGCTTTGTTTGTTATCAGGGATCCTACTGACTTTTTAAAAAAATAGGCATCGCATTTTACATATAAGTCTTGAATCTTTATATTTCAGTGCAAATGAAAGCCCTGATAGACAATGTAAAACTTACGAGGCTATCTTAAAAGACAGCAATCTTTTTAAATAACAGTTCATTTATTCAAACCCCTCTTAAACTAAAAAGTATGTGAGTATCCTTTGGTAGATTTCTGATTTTTGTATGTAATTCTAACATAATTCCATATGTTCTTGGTACATACTAATGTTTTGTAATAAATTTATTTATTGGTAAAAGCATAATTTTTATTGTTTCATTCATTCTTTCAATCTTTGATTCAGAAAAGATTAATGAAATCCTCTGGAAATAATTCTATAAATAAGTATATACTTACACTTATTTGTTCTTCCATTCAACTAGTTGGCAGACCACTTGGAAATAAACACACTGATAGGTAATTGGAATTCAATTTTGTAGATGGTGATATATTTGTTTTGAATATTTTTTTAATATTAATTTTATTTTATTTAATATTTTTTATACAGCAGGTTCTTATACTTTAAAATATCAAGATAAAGGATGTCTACCACATCCTGTGCAAGGAAAGAGATGATATGAAGGCTTCCAAGTGAAGTTTACACCTAAATTGAACCTTGGAGAATAATAGGAATTGGCCAGCCAAATGATGAGGAGGGAGAGGACAACATATCAGATATATAAGCAAAGGCACTCTGAGAGAAAAAGAGGTAGATGAGAGGGAGAGATGGAGAAAGAGACTACAAGCAGACAAGTAGTTTGGAATGCTAGATCTTTGTGCCTAAGTATGTATACGTGTTTATCATGGAGGCAGGGTAGGGAGGGGAACACGTATCTGGGTTAAGGTTTCTGAAGCAGGAGAAATGAAACATTTACTTCCAAAGTTAAACTCTTCAACTGTGTGTATTATGTAATAATAATTAACCGTTATCATGTATTTCACTCTTCGCCAAAAATTCCACATTCATGATCCTATTCATTACTAGGGAGAATCCTATGAGGTTAGCCTAAGATAATTTCCACTTTACCATAAGGAAACTGAAACTTATGAAACCAGAATCACAGAATTTGTAAGAGGAAGAAGAAGGAACCAGTATATCTAAATTGAGCCATCTCTGCCCGTGCCTGCATCTACACCTGAACCTATATCAATACCTATATTTGTATTCTTACAGTTTACACTACAGTAATACTTCTTACGCAAAATATTGTATTCCTTCCATAATGTGATATATGAGAAAACTGAAATTTCTGTTTGGGGCACAATAGCCACTAGAGAGTAATCTTGAGCCCTTGGATGGGGACTAGTTAAAGCAGAGAATTAATGGAATCATTCAATTCTAGACACCTCAATTGTTCATGGAACCCAGACAAATATTTCCTACTGAATTATTGGCCATACCTTCTATTCATGCAGCACATTGATACGATGGATTGGAAAGAAATTTACCACTTACTGATTGCATGTCTCTGAAAGTCAATTATCATCAAGAATGGTTCAGTAAGCTGGCCTGTATCAACCTGCTCTGACTACAATTTTTTTTTTTAAGTTTAGTAATAAATCTACCTCCCTCTATTTGCAAACAATTTTATTTAAAGTTCACACCTATGAAGAATTCTACCTGAAACCAGTTGTCATGGAAAAGATTGCTAGTTTGTTTGTTTTTTAACTCGGCCAAATACATAACTGCATGTGTACAGTTTACAAATTCTACATATCATATCTTAGATATCTAACACCACCTGCACTCTGCTAGCTAGAGGTATAATGTATGAGTGTATTTATCCTTTCCTTGTTTCTTTAAATCCTCCCCATTTTATCTAAAGTCACTTGTGTGGCAAGTCTCTACTGTTGATTCAGAGAAGACAGCATCAGGGTATGTTTTGCCTAGAGCTCTGCTTATTCAAGATTATAAACATTCATAAGGCAGTAAACTTGAATTTCAAATAACAGGAGAAGCAGAAGACTATGTATAAATTATAAACTACTTGGTTTCTATCTCTGGAATATTAACTTAAATAAATATGCAGAAATGAGTGGTGCTAGAAATGTACCTGTCATAAATGGGGGACAAATGCTTTCACATCTGTCATGGAAAGAGACATTTTATCAAGTTTCTCAATATCAATCTGGAGGAACACCAGGAAGTGATTTTGGCAGGGAAGAAAATCTGTATTAACAGTGCCAGCCAGTGACATGAAGCAGAAGTTCAAGCAAGACAGAAAAGTGGAAAATACCTTTAGAGACTTTTTTGAAGTCACAGTGGTAGTTAGACAGTTCAGGAGTAACGATGGAAAGCTCTTCCATGCCTGGAGGATAACTGAATTAAAGAGTCGTAGACATTAGATATGAAAGAGCTCCATTAAGGTCATCTCATTCATTCTCTGCCAGCAGAGGATTATTCCCTATAGCATAGTCTATAGGAAAATGGAATAATGTTTGAAAAAAAAAGAAGACTAAAATGATTTCCCCCCGCCTACACTAGATAGTCATTGCATATCAGAAGCTCTCAAACCACTCATCCTGTACACTATCCTAGTTAGCAAATTAAAATGATGATAGACTTGGAGTCTTCAGGTCTAAATAACAAAGGAGGAATCCTCTGTATCAAAGTCATAGTAAAAAGGCATTGATTTAATAAAAAGGGTTCAATATAAATGGAATGAATAACTGAAAATTTATATACAAAGAAGCCCTTCCCCTAGGTGGACATGGGGCTTCAGACACTTATGAGAACTTACCTGTAGTATTATTTAAGCCACCATTTGCAAACCTCTGAAGTTGAAACCTTTTGCACAGGGTTTTAGATAGAGGAAATGTTTTACTCTCTTGCTTGGGAATTGTGTGCCTGTAATGAAAAGATCTCTTAAAGGTGTCCCAGGCATTAAGAATTGAATAACTGAATGTCTCATAAAAGCTAATTGCTATATCTTGATTGAATGCAGAGTATCCTGAGACCAGTGAGTAGGAAGTTAAATGCAAAGGACAAAGTACAATGAAATGAGCCAAAGAGTGACATTCAGGAGTCCAAGATCTGGCTCTAGTCTCAGTTTGTTTTTCCAAGGATTTGTTTTTATATTAAGTCTCATTTTTCTAACCTTTCCTTCATAGCTTTTAAATTTACAAACCACAGCATCTGACAAGCTATATTCTATTCTTAAAATTTATTAATAAAAAGACTCATGTTAAGAGGAGGATACAGTGGGAAGTCTTTCCTACTGAGATTCTCAACTCTCCCTGAATATGAATGTGTTTTGTACAAGAGGCTGTGTGAGAACGTGAGCCAGCATAGCATACATAGCTAGGTGATACCAGAACTCCCATCCTCAGTGAGCCGACTGGTTCCTAAGTTGCCAGAAAAAGAAAAGGGCAAAACAGGACATCATCAGAATACTTCTCTTCTGAAGGATCAGCTCCTAGTAGAGAGTATTGTATTGGGGTCAGACCTGTGTAGACCCCTATGGAGTACGGACTGGCTGAACTCAACTGATGAGTGTTTTTATGTGAATAAGAGACAGGCATTTCCACACACTTCATGGTGCTGCTGCTGCTATTGTTTTACTCTTGGCATCAGATGACCGGATCTTGCAGCCTAGTCTGTCACTGATTCACTGTGACAAGTTACTTCTCAGTTTTACTTTCCCCTCCAGAAATGGAGATAATGACAACAACTGTTCTATATTTCTCACCATATATGAAATTTGTAAACCATAAAATGCTATATTTAAGCTTATTATATTTGGAATTATTGTGAGATGTATTTTCCTGCTCACCTCCAATATTTTTTGCTGACAACATACCCATGAATCAAAAGCACACTGTTTGCTTTGTGCTTATGTTGTGCTCAAAACTGTGCTTAGCACATACATTGAACTTCAGTTTACAAGGTCCTTTAGTTCCAGATTCTCAATAAAAACAATGGATGACATATTTCCCTTGTATAGGAATGTTCATCATTTTTATATTCCCTAATTTTAGTTTTTATTGAATTACACTATTTCTGAAAAATGGGTTGGTGCTTCTCTTTAAACTTTTATGATGCATATGTTTAGAATGGGCCTTCTCCTTTAAAGAGACACTAATTTTGTTCCTTAATTTTACAAGGACTTTTTAACCATCTCTATGTGTCATAATTCTATTTATCCTTTAAACCCTAGTTAAAATATAATTTTCTTCTGAAGATTTATTAGATAACTTTAGATAAGAATTTAGAATCTGTTACTGGTCCAAGCTCATACTGCTCACCAATAAATTGAGAGACAGTGTTGGGGCAAGGAATAGCAACTTTATTTGGAAAGCCAGCAGACCAAGAAGATGGAGGACTAGTGTCCCAAAGAACCATCTTACCGAAATTAGAATTTCGGCTTCTTCTATACTAAAAAGGGAGGCATATGGCTGGTTGTTGCAAACTTCTTGGTGCCTGAATCCTGTGTTCTTACAGCTGTCCACATAGGTCTGGCCACAGTGTTCCTATAAACCTCCAACAAGACAAACGTTATTCTTTGTTCTGCAACTTTTAATATCTATATGAATGAAAAATGTTATACCTTTAAAGGTAAAACCTTGGAGGCAGAACCTTGAGAATGGGCTATCATGTATATTTCAGACTACAGGCAACACTCCTTTACAAAGGTGCAGAGCCAGCATGACTAAGCACAGCAAGAGAGCCGAAGGTTAGAGCCAAAGGAATAGATCGAGTATGGAGTCAGGTTTGTTTCTCTTTGTTACAATTCTGGAGTCAGATGACATGAGTTTCAATTTTGTTTGTGTCCCCTATTAGCAGTCCAAATTTGGAAAAGGTGCTTAGGTTCTCAAAACTTGCTTTTCTTTTAGGTAAATTAGGGTGACAGTAATACCTATCTTATAGGACTACAAGAAATAATGTATTTTAAAGTGCTGTGCACAGAGCATGTCACCCAATAAATGCCAAATAGTATAATTGTTTCAATTTATTTTCCTCTATACTTCACCACTGTTCAAATACAACATGTAAGTACTTGTATATGTATACATATATAACATATCTGTCTTCTGTCCTTCTATCAATTGAAAGGATGGAAAGACCAACACAGTAATAAAGCCCAGGGAAAATGTAACGACATTAGCCTGCATTTATGTATGCTAAAGTCCGATGTGAGCAGTGAGTGTAAAATGTTTCAAGGGTTAGGGCAGTGAATGCTATGCTTCAGCTATGCTAACCATGCCTTATAGATATGGAAATTACACAGAAAGATACAGATAGATAGAGATAGAGACTTTTTAGGTAAAAAATTCTCCAAGATTTGTGCATATCAAATATTGCTGCACTAATAATAATAATTCCATTTGAAACAATGATCTTTTGGAGCAAGTCTAACACTGAGATAGACAACATTTACCACTTTGATCTATGATGCATGTGTTATTAGTCCTTTGGGATTCACATTATAAGACAGTTTTCAGTGGATCAATGATATTTACCTCTGTAATTGTATTAAAGGTAAGGAGAGAATGAGAAAATAAAAGCCAGGCAAGAGAGTAACATTCTGCTTTCAGCTGAGCTTGGAAATGGAGAGCTAATGAGATGGAGAGTAATAAGAAGACTGTTGCAAGCAACAGAGGTTACAGGGGAGAAATTTCATTTACCAATATCAGAATAATTAGTGGAGGGCTAGGGTTGGATGGGAGGAAATTACAGATTATAGATTTCCATGAGGAAAACTATAAGAAGTCCACTGTAACTTTAGAAACAAGCAAAGAAATGTTTGGAACAAATGCAGTGAAGAGATAGTCAGTGGAGTTGCTAGGGACAAGGAAATGGTGGTTGTGTGTATAGGTGTGGGTGTTGCTGGGCTTCCGTGGTCAGCCTCACATAGTACGTCATAGAACTTGAAATTATGAACCCTGAGAGGCTACTGCTGAAGTGAACTTTGTAGTTAAATTGAAAAACAATCAAGGTATGGAGGAGTTAAGCAGAGGTGCAACTGTGACACAGTGGTGTACGTGGACAGATTTGCAGAAGGGATTGTAATGTGTTTTTAATGTTTTTGTAAAAGCTGTGAAAATCCTGGCATGCTGCCCAAATCATCAAGTCTCTGTGCAAGTAGGTTGGAGGGAAGGTTTGAGATAGTTAGATGAACAGCATGAAGCATGCCGTAAGAGGCTGAAGGGGAAATAAGGTTTATTAATTAGGGGAATTAATTGGAGAGCTGTGACTTTTTCCTCATGTGGTCAAAATGGATTGGGAAAAAGATCTGAAAGGTGTATACAATTTAGTAGCTGAGCTTAAAATGCGATCATCTTGTAACAGAACCTAAGAAACTAGATGCAAAATGACAAAGGCCAAGAGGCATGAAAATCATACTGTACTATCAGTAACTGTCATACTTATATGGTATCATTTAATGATTCGTGTTTCTTAGGGACTTTAGTTCAAATCAGTTCGGTGAAAGAGACTGCCAAATTGCTTAGCAACAGAAGTAAATTAAATGCTATTTCAATGTAAAATGGCAGCTCTTGAATAGATTTTACTAAAGATGCTATTTAGTATGCTATGAATTTCTCCTGATCAAATTTAGAAGCCTTTTCTCTTTTAAACCTTTGAAACCTCATGGACATAGTACTCTTAACAAATACGTTTTTCTATTGTATAGTTTTTGAGTTTTTCTTGAGTTCTCTGAGACCTTTTTTGTAATACAGATTTCTGCTACTCACTTTAAGATCTCTACTTTTATCCTCTACTTTAATTTCATGGGTTCATTATTTCACCTAATTTCAGATTCCATGTATAAACTATACATCTATTCCTTTTCTCTTATTTTTAGATTATTCTCAAATAATCTCCTTCTCAGCTAATCAGGTTGTCTGTTCAGTTTCTGTTGTTGATGATAACAAACAGTAAAACATATGGATTCAGATAAATAACTTCTCCATTCAATTTGAAGTTAAAATTAATATTAATTAAATATATTAGGGCTTCCCTGGTGGTCCAGTTTTTAAGAATCCACCTGTCAATGCAGGGGACACAGGTTCGAACCCTGGTCCAGGAAGATCCCACATGCCACTGAGCAACTAAGCCCATGCGCCACAAATTCTAGAGCCTGCGAGCCACAACTACTGAGCCCACGTGCCACAACTGCTGAAGCCCGTGTGCCTAGAGCTCATGCTCTGCAACAAGAGAAGCCACCACAATGAAAAGCCCCCACACCACAACAAAGAGTAGCCCCCACTTGCCTCAACTAGAGAAAGCCCTCACGCAGCAGCAAAGACCCAATGCAGCCAAAAATTAATTAATTAATTTAAATATATATATATATATATTATTTTCCAGTTAACAAGGCACTTTCCCATATTTTATCTCAAATAATGCTTATCATGAATTTGTGAAATAGCTGTAATTCTAATATTGTAGATTTGGAAAGAATACAAGACTTGTCTACTATTTTTTAGCTAACTACTTAATGGAGCTCAGGCTTGAGCATTCTGACTGTCAATTTAGTCTTATTTCTTAATTCAATAACAGAATTGTTTTTAAGTTCATATGACATGCCAGATACTATGCTAACGACTAAAATATAAAATATTTTGGTCCTAAACTCAAAGAGCTTATACTCTAATGGAAAAAGGTAACTGAGCTTATAGTCTAATGGAAAAGGGTAACTGAGCTTATACTCTAATGGAAAAAGGTAACTGAGCTTATAGTCTAATGGAAAAGGGTAACTGAGCTTATAGTCTAATGGAAAAGGGTAGCTGAGTCTATAAGGTGAGAATTTTGCTAGAATTAAGTGTGGAAACAATGGAAAGACAGAGTAGGGGCAACTATTGTAGTCAAGAGAAGGATAAGGGGTATTTCCTGAAGACATTCATTCAGCCTGACACAGAGTGTGAATAAAAGACAAAACATCTACAGTCATAGGTACATGCTGGGTTTTGGAAGTGAGAGAGGGTATATATATCAAGGAAATTTTACGTGTTATGTACAGCATGAATGAAAGCAGAGTAAAAGATAGGAGTAGTAAGACATAAACCTGGGAATAGATCATGTGTTTGAAGATTTGGGGCATTGATTTGTCAATTAGCATTTTTATCTTTGCCATTCCCCTTCCATTGCACTACACCCTCCTGTGACTTATCTGCTAATTTGAAAATTTCCATAACATTTAAGGGAGACATTTGTGCATACTGGGTACTTGGGAAATGTTATCAACTGACAACTCATGTTTTGACTCATAGTCCTTGGGCTCAGCTCCTCCCTATATTTAATGTGCAGCCCAACTGTGTATAAAAAATAAAGAATATAATGAATATATATAAGTATGCAATATAATATATATAATATAAAGAATATATATATATAATATAAAGAATATAACTTTAATAGCTGCCAATACTGGCTATTAATAATAGGCCAGATTTACATTTCTTCTCTCTATCCTGTCCCCTTTCTTCAAGCACAGACCTGCTTGTTAAATGTAAAAAACACTGAGAAAAAATTACTACAAAGGTAGAATCCTGCCTACCTACTATCATCAGCTGGTGAAAATTCAGAAAGTGGGTCAATGGACAAATAAGTAGCATAAAATTTATAAAACATTGGATTGTTCTGCTATAAATGGTTTTATATTTCTAGACAAGGAAATATTTTCATTTTTGATGAAAAATGATTACAATTAGTCAATTTGGATGCAATTTAATCCCAAAATAACATACTCTTTGATTTTTCTAAGTGTATAAAAATTTTTCACAAGGATGTTGGTAAGAAAAAAAAATATTCTAATCAAATAACTATGGAGCATGCTGAGATCACTCTCTCGACAACTTCTAACCTTAGTTCTCCCAAATACAAATATTGAGTTGGCAATATGACTTTTTGAATCTCATATATATTTTACTAATGAACCTTTTGACAAAGAGCCATTTTATATAAGCAGAGTATAGATTGAAAACAGTTTAGGAACATTTCAATTCTATTTTCATTTAACAAGTTTGCTTACGCCCAAAGAAGTTTTGTTTCTCTCCTACCAAAAATTTTATTCATTTCCTTTTGCTTACCTTATAAAGTTCAAATGCCTTAGCCTTATATTAAAGGCTCATCATGTTTTATCAAACAGAATTATTGAACATTATTCTACTCATTCTATTTTATGCTGTGATTGTTCATTTAAAATGAAAATAAGTTTACATACTTCCCATATGCCAAATGCTACTTATATACTATCACCTCTAAGGAGAGCTCTAGTTATGCTTTTTCCCCCCAACTCCACTCACAAAAATGAGTAAAAATGAAATACTAAGATGCACACATTTGTCTACCATTGTGAGGGGTGAATATTTAATTGGGAAACAATAAGTGAATTATAAATGGAATTGAACTAGGGTAAATGATCTTCTCAGTTTCCTTGCGTGTCACTTGAGAGGTGTCCAGCCATTAGAAGGGCAAGTAAAACCAGGAAAGGGAATATTGAATGGGTAGATCGGAACAAGTCTATATTGGTTAAGAACATTGATTGTAGGGTTGGATATATCTGGTTTTAAATCCCATCTCTGCTCTTAATAGTTGTTTGGCCATGAGCAAGATTCTCTAAGTCTCTAACCTCTCTGAAGCCTCCATTTTCACATGATAAAATAATGTTTAAACTTTGGGCAGTATTAGAAAAGTCATCACATATCTTTCACACTTACTGTGTGGCAGGGACAGCGATATGGACTTGATAATAATATCTTCTTCAATGCTTGAAACAACCCACTCAGGTGGGTGCTGTAATTGTCTTCATTTAACATGCCTGGCAAGCTGGTGGGATAAGCCAGTGATATCTGTTCATATGCAATATCAAGAAAGCCTTTTGCTTCCTGAGAAAAAGAGAAACCAGTCACAACAAGATTTCACTTTGAAGGGTTTTAATACAGTTTAATAACTTATACAAGGACAGAGATATAAACCTACTAGGAGTTTAGAGGATTTTCACTTATTTATCGTTTATTCATTCCCCGAGGAAACGGGGCTGGGTTTGCTGGCCTCTCCCCACAGATTTTCTCCATCCCTCAGCAGTCTCCCCTCCTAGGGGCCTGCGAACCTTCAGGGTGTGATAGTCTTTGTACTTGTACTTCAGGGACTGGGGAGCATCTCCAGTGGCCCAGAACAATTTGCTCCACCAGTCTACTTCCTGGTGTTATTCATCCTGGCAGGGAAGAGGGGCCTTTTGGCCCTCAGGGAGAAGGCACAGTAGCCTTCCTCTGCCCAGAGTCATGCCATCCCCACCTCCCTGAGCTGCCTGGAGTTGTTCCTTATTCCCCGGGGCTGAGTCTACATCACCTCAGCTTTGTTGGACTGAAACCAGAACTTTTCATAGAGGCAACCTAGGAGCTGAAAAATGATTGCAGATGAGCAAGGCAAGGCCTGGCCACCCAGCCCACCCACCGTCTCTGACTTCCGAGATGGGGAGGGGTTCAAGGTCACGGCTTCCTTCCCTGGCTCCCTTGACCTTCACAGAGGCCTTTTAATTCAGGGATCTTTAGACATAGGATTGGGGCCAATTAGGAGGGTAAGGTTAGTTCTTGGTTCTCATTGCCTGCAGCTCCAGAATGAACTCTGGAAGGGCTCAGAAGTTCAGAGCCTCAGGCCCCATCCCAGGCCTCCTGAATCCAAATCTGCTTTTGCTCAAGATGTCCCAAGGATCCCTGTGCATTCAAGGTTGACAGGTGCTGCTCTAGAGCAGCAGTTCTGAACTTTGGAAACATTGGAATCACTTGGGGTGAGGGTGGGGCGTAAGTGGTTGGAGCTTGAAAAAAGAAAAAAAAAATTATTGCTCCTGGTTCCTACCCCCAGCAATTGGTCAGAAGCCTTTTTTTTTTTTTTTTTTTTTTTGGAATGGGGGGGCTGTACCGTGCAGCATGTGGGATCTTAGTTCCGTGACCTGGGATTGAACCTGTGCCCCCTGCGGTGGAAGCGTGGAGTCCTAACCACTGGATCGCCAGGGAAGTCCCTCAGGATTTTTTAAAACTGTCGGGCAATTCTAATGTGCAACCTAGGTTGAGAATCGCTGCTTTGGAGTTCTTGTGAACAAGTAGGCCTCACGCTGGGGGCGTAGATATCAGAACTCTGCTTAATCTATAGCCTCTTCAGGCACAAGGGCTGTTTCCTCTAAATAGCATGGGCCTCCAGCCCTTTACTCACCTCCTGGTACTTCTTCACAGACAGCACTACGTGGAGAAAGCACAGTCATGAATCTCAGGAGAGGGGAGAATGGGGAGGAGGAGGGGCACCAACCCCGCAGGGCAGCCAGGGCCTCGCCTACTCCCAGTGCCAGATTGTTGGTGAGGTCTGGGGAGGAGCAAGGAGAAAGGGCTGTACTTGGAGGCCATGGAGGCATGTAGTCCTCAGCCCAGGGGTCACAGAAATAGGGCTGTGGGGAGTCAACGTTGGCCTGACCCACCACGGTCTCCTGCCCTCAGTCCTGATTGTCCACCGTCTTCAGCACCAGGGGCAGCACAAAGGACTCATCTGTAGGCATGTACTGCAGCCCCAAGGAGAGGCCAAAGTGTGAGGCCTCCCATGAGATGGAGCTACCCCAGCCCTCGTCAAAGGCCTTCTCACCAGCGTGAGGAAGAGGGCTGCCTGGGTGAAGTTGGGATTAGTCTGGAAGTCCCTGATGGGCTCTGTCTGCATGGACTCTTCCCAGCATTCCACCAGGAGCCCAGGCAAATGCACCTGCTTCATGTTCCAAAGGCCCCAGGCCAGCATCTGACAGAACAGAGAGGGAGAGTGGGGAAAGGGACAGGCGGTGCCTCTGTAATGGGGTCCAGGCCTGGGAGCGATGGGGCCTCAGTGGGCCCGCAGGGCCAGGGCACGAGACTGGGTGAAGGCAGAGTCTGAAGGCTCACCCAGGCCTCCTGTCCTGTGAGGGATGAGTCCACCAGGCTTGGATGCTGTCCTTCCTCCTCCACAAGGGAGGTACCCATTAGGTATTGCCCTTCCTCCCCTGCTGCCCATCTGGCCTCTAATCATCTCTCTCAGGGGTGACTTCCTGCTGCTGGCTGCTTCCCAGACCCTCAGCAGCTGGGGTGCCCCAGGGTTCTTAGGCACCTCTATGCCATCCAGCTCGTGGCTGACCTGGATCCCACAGAGCTCCATGGCCAGTCAGCGAGCTAGCACCCTGGGATCTCACTCTCAACTGACAAACACTGGGTACCCAGGAGCTGTCCACACCCTACTCATAGGGCCACCTCAGGGCCAGAGTGGGAACCAGCCAGGTGGTCTGATCTTGGCTCCAGTGCCAGGAAGACCTGACCATCTTCCAGTCTTTGCCAGGTTTGTGGCAGGGCACGTAGGTTCTGAGGTGGGGACCTCCATGCTACTCTCAGAAAAGGTGAGAAACATCCTGGCATTTGGAGTCAGGCAGGGCCGGGCCTAAATTCTGGCACCGCCACTGAGCCCCTTTGTCACTGTGCATGCATGTGTAGTCTCTCAGTGCCTGAATTTCCTTCTCTGGAAGGTTTTCCCTACTTTTTGCACAGGGACCATGTGAGGCTCACATGTGGTAGGTAATGAATGCTAAAGTCCTTTGTCTATGACCCACTGCAGAGGTTTGCATTAAAATACTTTAAAAGAAAAAAAAATACTTAGGTGAAACTATAATATTAAAAAATAATTTGTAGAACACTGATCCCATTTAATTATTAGTTATGTTTTCTACCACCTACTGTATAGGTGACAGAAGACTACAGTACAGGATTTCACTAACTACCTTTACCCAATTTTATGAGCAAACCCTGTAGGCAGTTAGAAATGTGAATATTTGGGGCACAAATATTTGAGAAGGACATGGGATATTCATGCATGGTAAAAAGAACAGGATAGAAAAAGGGAAAGAAGAGTGAAAAAGTTTATAAATATAAGTGAAGGAGAATAACATGATAAATAGAGTTGAATATCAAATAAATAACACACACTGAATAAATAGAGAAATGGCAGAATGAGGGCAAGAGAAGGTAAAGACTCTCCTATTAAGCCCTGATGGGAATTCCTTAAATGAAAGTGTCAGCCAGTATAAATTGATATTTTTAGTTTAATGGTTACCTGAGAAGAAAGCTGCAGACAATTGTTGAATAAATGTCACTCAATATTTAATTTAGAATCTCCTTTTTAACATTTTTTTGAATCTAGAATTTTTAAGAAATTTAATTTTGATGACAATATGATACGTATTTAAATTATAGAATCAAGAGATTTGTGAATCTTAAGTATGGCAATTAATGGTACACATTTAACATCCTATTGACAACTTCTCTTAAGCCAATTCTTATTTGCAAATATACTCATGGATAAATATGTCAATGCCTTTTTTCTTAGATATTTTAGATTCAAATAATTTTAGAGGTCATGTAAAGCAACCCATGGGTATAAATGAAGCTCTAATAACTATAAAAATTCAAATCCCTATCCCTCTGGTTCTTTTCCCCATCTGCTCATGCAGAATATCAAGTATTTATGAAGGCCTCAAAGGTTGTCTTACATGTACATAGAATCTCATTATGTCTTGCAGGATGCAGCTGCTGTTTCACTATCTTCCTCTGGGACACACTGGAAATTGTCATGTCCTCCGGTTACAGTGTAGGCCATGGACTTTTCAGTGCCAAAAATCAACTGCGTTCCTTTAAGAGGTAGGTGAAAATACCTCTCACAATTTCTTTTTCGTCTGTTAGAGGGCTAATCAGAAGCATTGTTTGCACCACAATGAATATTTCAGTTTTAGAAATTTATGTTGATTTTTGTTTTCATTTTATTTCTGCTTATCTAATTCCACCTCCCTGCCTTTTGCCAGATAGTTCTCTGAAAGAGTAAACATGAGTGAAGTGGGTATTGGAATAGGAGACGGAGGCTGCTGAGAGCCATCAAGCTGTTTTAAATTTTATCCTTTAAGACAGACCTTTATTCCTTGATCAAGCTTATTGAGATTTGTTCCTTCTTCTTTTAGGTTAAATTTATTCTCTGGAAGTCCATTCATATGGCATAAAAATAAAATTTTGGACAGTTTTCCAGCTGAGCACAGCAGAGATTTAAGCTGAGATATCTGCTATAGAGTAAACGGAAGTAGTAGTAATAATACCAACAACAACTATAATAATTGTTGTTATTGTTGTTATTTAACCAAGGGCTTTATCCGCATCAGATAGTGTTTCAAAGAAATCTATGCTAGCAGAATTTTAGAGGTAGAAAAATATCATATTTTTATGTTTTCTTTTTTTTTTTTTTGCAGAATTTTTATCATATTTCAAGCTCTTTAAATTTGGCTACTTTATCCCCCTACATAAATGCCAAGTAGAAAACACCTGTTTAGGAAATTGCCCTGGACTATTCTCCACTTTTACCCACCCTACTTCTGTAAGTCTGGCCTCCCTCCCTCTCGGATTTTGGATCCATAAACTGGCTTTGAAATTCTGCTTTCAATTTTAGGAACAATTTCACTCTTCCATGTTTGACTTAATGGATTTTACCTTCCCAGCTAGATTTTGGCGTTACTTAGTCACCTGATTTTATACCTCCTAAATTATTATGGAAGATAACGCAAATAATAATAAATCTTTCCTCGTTCAACACCGGCCCCTCAACTTCACTCCCAGAGGTATGGAAAAAAAGGGTGAGATAAGTGATTTGCGTAAGAATTAACTGCCTCATTTAATAGGCAGTAAAACTGAATTCTAGAATGGTTATGCAATTTTCTAGAGTGATTATATGGCAAACTCCGCGAAGGTAAAACCATTCTCACTAAATTTTGCATCCTCTCATGACTCAACCGGGTGTATTCAGAGATAAGGTAATTATTGAATTGAAAGAGACACATTATTTGTGGCAAAAGAAGTACCTTGTAAAAAAATTGTATATATATATAAATTATTTTTTAATAAATTTATGTATAAAATACAAACATATATATATATATATGGCAATTGGAGAGTAGATTTTCCTTTTTTTCAGCTCCTGAGCAACAAAGAAAAGTAAATATGACTTCAGGACTTAAGTTCAGTGAATTTTATATTCCCATCTGGGAATTAACTTTTGAATGAATGTCACGAAATGCAAGATCAGCTAAAGATTTTGGAAGAGACTAGAATGGAGACTTGAAATAACAGCAAAGTGGGTATTGTCCTGGTATACTGGGGTCCAGTGGCAGGTTCCAGGGGCTGGGGCTCTGGAGACAGGCATAGGCCATAGAAGTGTAGTGAGGGGATGAGATGGGTTGTTATAAACAAACCTTTCTCTCATTTAGATTTGGCTCTGCTTTGGTTCTTGCTTGATTAACAGCTTTGGATTATCTAGATCATGTGACCTCTCCTATCCTTCCAATTAATTAATTTTCTGCTTTATTTATATAGATTGTTGAACGTTACTTTCAACAAAGAAACGGACTTGATATCAGAAGTGTGGTACAAGAAATATGGATACAGATATTTAGGATTTGTTAATTGGCCTAATTTGAGCATGAATCAATTAAAATTTTCTTGCCATTTACCAAGGCAAATGTGCTCTGGAGAAAAGGTAAAACCCAAACATTTCAGAAGTTTTTCTAATTTATTTCTTATACCCTGGAACCCAGGATACCACTGAAAAATTCTAGTTTTACAGAGAGGTATGGGATCAGCTGAAACAAAGAGGTTTCAGAATGTACTTGCACAGTAGTTCACATGGGTCCTTGAACCAGTAACCTGTTTATTATCCAAGTTTCTGCATGTATAATTGGAACTGATATCTCAACATCATGCAGAATCCCCATTTGTCTCCTTTCATTACCAATGTGATAATACTAACTACAGTAAGAAGAGCCAAAAGGAAGGCCCTGGAGCTCTGTACCCAAAAGGACTCTAAATAACGAGCACTAATCCATTCTTGGGTAAGAAATAGATATTAGTTTTACCATCAAATGGAAAGTTGTAGATGTGGAAATTAAATTTCTGCTTTGACCTATGTAGACAACAGGTACATCTAATAGTTGAGTGGCATGTTACGAGGACCTTTACTTATAATATGGACTGGGGAAGTTTTAAGCCTACAGGAAATATACCTTTTGGAAATGGAGGAGAACAGCCAGACCTTTTTTTTTTTTTTTTTTAACACACATAGTGGTGTTCTCTGTTACATTGTACAGCTACTTTACTGCAGACTTTCTACAAACAGCCACTTTATATAATTCTTGGATGATTAATGCCTTTTCTGTGTTTTATTGAGGTAAGAGCATCTTGGAGAAGCTGTAACTTGAGACTAGGTATTTCATGTGCCATTCATTCAGGAGATGTGCTACCCCTGACAAAATCCTGAAACTGAGAGTAAAGGTCTTAAAGAATTTAGAGAGGGAGTTCCTCTCTTTTGCTGTATCTTGGACTTGGTTGTTGAAGAAATACGATGGTATAGAATGTATTGGATAAAAGGGGAAAGATGGTCTTATTCATGAGAGAAGGAAAACTGGTAACAAAAGGGTATCTGCCTTCTAGGAGACCACTTGTTCTGGATAAATGAACTAAACCTGCAAACTAGAGTACATGTTACATGTTTCTTTCTGTATGTTTTCCCATATAGATTCTGATTCTTTATTTAAATCTGTGTTTCCCTTTTATACCCAGGGTCCCTCTTTGTCTATATCTCTCCCTCTCTCTCTCTATTCTACGAAGAATAATGCAAGAACTACCAAATTTTTCTGCCTAAAACCACCTGTTGGATAAGTTATTTATCTAGTAATAATGGAAAATAATATTAGAGATTGCTATTTTTGAGATTTAGGATGAGTTACAGTAAATATCAGAAACTAGGAAAGCATCTTAGTTTGAAAAATTTTACAGTAATTTTGATATTCTCTTCCTACCAGTCTTAACTCCCAGAAACTTTCCTTCCTGGACTGCTATATAAAGGGAAGTCATGTTCTCTTACATGGCCCAGAGTGTTCAGAGTCATGCAGTCCTCTTCTCTCTCTTAAACCGGCAGGATCGTAACTTATACTTTCTGAATATCCCTATATCAACTAGGGTTCAATCAGAGAAACAGAACAAGTAGGAGATACATATTAAGATATTTACTGTAAGGCATTGGTTTACAGGCTTGTGAAGGCTGGCAAGGCAAATCTGAAACCAGTAGGGCAGACTTTCAGATAAGGCAGGCTGGAGCTTTCAGCATGAGACGAAGCTACCTTTGGGTAGAATTTTTTCTTACTTTCGGCTCAGTTTTGTTCTTAGGGCCTTTCAGCTGATTGAATCAGGTCCATCCAGATTTTCTAGGATAATCTCTCCTACTTAAAGTCAATTGATTATGGATTTAAATCACATCTATAAAATGACATTTCACAGCTTAATATTTTGTTAAATAATAACTGGACACTGTAGCTTAACCAAGCTGACAAATAATAACTGACCCATATAATCCCGAATTTGAATCTTGGCAACAAGTATCATAACTTTGCATTTTCTTTATGTGGAGATTATCATTGCCAACATTAGCTGAAAGGGTTTTGATTGATGAATATTGAGAATATGTTGTTTTTTATGCTATATCTTGCCTGCTGGGTGTAGGGGACCACCTGTAGTTTGTAATAATTGAACTAGAGCACATGATTGCATTTTAAAGTAAAGGAGATGATCTGGATTAGACAGAAAGTCCACAAAGGTTTATAAAACAAGCTCTGAGTCATTTCTCAGAAGAACCAGATAATTTCATGGCACTGGTTTATATAACTTCCTACAATTTAGTGTGTGAAAAAAAAATTACCTGATTTAGAAATTCACTGGAGTTATTTAAGCTTATAAAGTGGTTACTTCATGGCTTCTGAGTTTTACTTCACCATTGTTCACAGCATAAAGGGAACCAAGTACTTACATGAAAAATGCATGGCTTTCTGCATTACAGGTTTTATGCTGTGTGACTTAGCCAAGTAATGATATTCTATTAACTTCTAAAGATTTCTTAGCACTAATTTCTTTGTAAATTAAGTAATAATCATTTACACTGAAAGTGACTTCTCCCATTCTTTCCTTACCTAACTGTTAAAAATGTTGCACTAGAATACAGCATTGCCAAGGTGTTCAATTTACACCATGCTAGTGAAGCTTAGAAGTTTCGTTAAAAACTTGATGTTCTCAATGCCTCCAGCCATAGTTCTTAGAATGAGGAAGTTATGCCTGGGCTGTATTCTGTTAAATATATTACCGCTATGTTCCTTGCTAACATTAATGTCTAAATATGCTATCTGCAGAGATCTGATGATCAGAGGGAAGGGTGAAAAAACTTTGAAAACATCTTTGGAATCCACTGACATTTCTGTCTCTCCATAGTCATCACCCTTTCAAATCTACAATCGTCTCTCTGCAGAACTACTGCCTTCTACCACTTCTCTTGGCATCCACTAAAATGTAAATACTTTTCCCTAAAGTGCTGTAATATTTTTTCAAGGATCTTAGAATAAACATCAACATCATTAACATAAATTTTAAGAACTTGTATGATTTGACTTTCTTCTCCATCTACAGCTTTATCTTGACAATTGCCATCTATATTTAAGCAAAATTGACCTCCTTTTAGTGCTACACTTTCTCTATAGTAGAGGTTCACATACAAGACAATATAAATACCTCAAGGGCAATCATCCAAGTTACAAACAAGTTTCACAATTATGTCACATTCATCCATATTCTATTAAGTATGACACTTTAAATGTCATCTTATTTGGTGTACCTCAGGTGCAAAGATTGAATTAATCATGCCCATCATTTTATAGCATGCATCTTCATTAGTTCTTCAAGGCCTTTCTTCTCATGCTTCATTCCCTCTTCCAACTTTATACAAGACTACTCCAATATGTTGATATTTATCTTGAATCTATATGTATCCTTGAATCTATATAAATCTATAGGGCTGTTTTCCAGGTATATATTTTAAGTTTCATAATTATATCATGATTTAAAATAATTATCAGCTCTGTTTTGTTTGTAAGGAAGAGTTGAGTAAATCCAGCTCATTGGATTGCAGTAAACCTAACTTGTTTTACCTGCTGAAATCTGGGTGTGTCAACATAGAGAAGGTTAGGAGAGCTTCTCCAGGTGCCGATTTTTACTTTCTGCTATAATCTACACTATATTTGGTGTATGTAAACTTATTCATTTTAAAGTTAATAATCTTCATTGATAAAATGAAACATGTATGAGTCTGATCATTGATGTTTAATTACCAGAACCCTCCATTATATCTGCTTTCTTTAAGACTGTCCTTGTACTTTTCCATCTGCTTGGAATTTTGAATTCACTACTACCTCCCTCCCACTTCCCTTCAGTTGATTTATGCCCTATGTATCCTTCATATTTTAGCTCAAACATATGCTTCCTAGGAAGTCTTTGATGATGACCCTCGGACCAAGTAAAATCTTTAGATATATTATCTCTGCTTTACTTTTCCTTTGTCTTTATTTTTATACTGTAATTAAATATTTATATATGTCTGTTTCTAACTTAGAAAATAAGTTCTATTGGAGTGAGGTAGTATGCATGTCTTGCTGTATTTCTATCTTTAAGGTCTAGTGGTGTTCTCAGCTCTTAGTAAGTGCTCAATAAATATATGTTGAATAAATCAGTGAGGGAGGCATGATTTTATAGAAAGAAAGAGTCATTGTTGACTCTTCTGAAGAAAAGTCCAGCCTAAGGTTAAGGAGATTGATGTAATACAAAGGCATTTTTTTTCTGAAGTGCTTGATTATTTAAAACCAAAAATGAAGAAAAATAGAGGTTGAAAAGATCAGGCTAATATATTCCAGAGATATATGCAGAAACACAGGGCTAGTCTTAAATTGATTTTTATGTATAAAAAGTTGTTTGGAGGGTCTAATCACCTCTGTGATTATGGTATCATGGAATAGATGAAATATTGGTCCAAGTCAATATCAAAGCAAGTCAGGTGGATCCATGGAGACATCCTTTTCCAGAATGTAGTGTGGGACTAGATATACTTACTAACATGCAGGATCCTTAACTGGTTCCCTAACATATCAGTGGAATACGATGGTAGAAAGGTTTCTTAGAATTGTTATCTGCCATATCTCATCTCTCACCTCAGTCAAATAGAAATCAAAGGCAAAAATGCATCCCTGAAGGAATTGCAGGTAATACTTCCATCATCAGTGTCAAAGCTGTGTTGGTGGTGTCCCTTTGTACATCCCCATGTAATTCATTTCTGGGGCTATTGAGAAAGCCAAATAAGTCTTATAAAATGACGAGGTAATTGTAAATTTACTCAAAAGGTGATAACTAGTCATAGCTACTATTCCATATTGGTAGCAACAAAATAGTGGTATGCAGCCATTGATCTAAGAAATTGTTTATATTCAAGGTAATCAGTAAAGACATCAGAAGCAGTTTGCCTTTATATTTAGGAAAAAAACTATAGCATTGTTATCTTAGCTCAGGATTATGTAAGCTCTCATGTTGTCTGTCATAGTATAGTCTGCAAGAAAGTTGATCATTTTTATATCCTTCGGAATATCACCTTTGCCCAATACATTGATGTTGTTGTGCATATTCGACCTGAAGAGCATGACATTGAAAACATCCTAGATACCTTAGACATAAGAGTATCATAATTTATGAGAAGTTCAGGGATTTGCCATATCTTTGAAAACTCTAGGGGTCCAGTTTTATGTGCATGTCAGGAGATTATTTTTAAAGTAAAAAACAAGTTGCTGTCTTTGAGCCACCTATTAAGCTGAAAGGATACTTGATGACATTCTTTAGATTTTAGAGGCAAAAAGGGTGTGATTCTTTAATCTATTTACCAGATAATAGAGAACACTTACAGTTTCAGCAGTGCCCAGAGCAAGAAAGGGCTCTGCATCATATCCAGGCTATGGTAAAAGCAGCCTTGCCACTTAAATCATATGATCCAACAGACTAAATTGTACTTGAGCATTCTGTAGTACAAAGAGATACTGTATGAAGCCTTTAGCAAGTCCCAATAAGAGAATCAGAGGGAAGATTCTCAAATGTTGTAGTAAAGCCATGCTATACTCTGCTTACAAAAATTTTACCTTTAGTGAAATAGTTCTTATTTAGACTTTGCTATTAGACCCTTGTAGAGAGAAAGAATGCCTGATCATAGGACACTAAGTGACTATGAAACTCAAGATGTCCATTATAAATATGTTATCTTATCCATTCAATCAGAAAGTTGAACATTTGAGCAAGCATTCTATTATTAAATAAGAACTGTATATTGTGAATGTACCCAAGGAGGTCTTGAGGGCACAAGTATGTTGCTTGCGAATATGGTTCATATTCCAAGGGTACCTGCTCTAAACATTTTATTGCTTCTCTGTGAATCTAAAACTATGGCTTCTTGTGGCATTTATTGTATCTAGTTAACAGAAGACCCAGTTAAACAAGTCTAGGTTTGGCATATAGATGGATCTACATCGTATTTGACACCAATGGAAATAAACAGTGCTATACTACAGCCTCACTTACAAATGGCCCTGATAAGCATTGTGTAAAGGAAACTTACTAGTGGGAAGAACTTCAGGCAGCAAATCCGGTTCTCTACTTTGTCTGGAATAAGAGATTTATTGAAGTAGAGATCCTAACAGACTAGTTTCATGGAGGGTGTTTAATGGATTGGTCAGTTTGCCAAGGACTTGGAAAGAACACGATAATGACTGGTTACAAGGGGTCTTCGGGGAGGTATTTACAGAATAAGCATTGTGACAATCTGTGCTCATGTAAATTTTCAGTGGAGGGTCCCTAGACAGAGATGCTTATCAATAATCAGGTGAAAAAGATGACCTATTATATAGATGTCAAAGAGCCTCTTTCACAGTTGCTCCTGTGCTTGGTCAATGTGTCTATATGTAATCTTGAGACAGCAGCAGGGACAAAAGCTATACAAGGACTTAACTGCATGTGCCTTCCCCACCAAGGCTGATCTGGTTATGGAAACTATTGTCAGGAAGCATCTTGGTATGGCATTCTCATGTCCACCACTTGGCAGGACGTTGATCACATTGAATTACTTCCATCATGGACAGGCAGTAATTAGTCCTTATGGGAATGGATACTTAAATTTGTACACATATTTGCCTTTCCCACCTTTATTAATTTTGCCTGAATCACCTCAGAATGCTTTCTTTTCACTCTGAGATATGTGAAGAACATAAATATCTGTCCAGAGAATGAAGTTTATGGTGAAAAAAATATCTGCAGCAATGGTCCTCTGATGATGACATTCACTGGTTGTATCACATAATGGAAGTGTACAAAGGCTTGTTGAAGTTTCAAGTACAGAGTCAGCTGTAAAACAACATCTAGTTAGGTTGGTGTGTCATCCTACAGGGTACAATATATGCCTTAAAATAAAGGTCATAGGGTGACCTCTTCCAGATTTCCCAGTTTTCAAGGATCCATAAACCAAGAGGTGAAAGTGGACCCCTCTCATGATTATACCTAATAATTACTAAAATAAGTTTTTATTCCTGTTCCCACAGTCTTGGGCTTGGTGGGTTTAGTTTAGCTATGTTAGCACTCAAGAGAAAAGTAATTCCTCTAGGAAACAAAGTCAAAACTATTTTCTATTAGAAGCCGAGATTACCTCCAGACCACCTTATACTCCTCATGCTAGTGAACTTGCATGCTTCTGAATTAGTTTGTTGGCCAGGATGCTTGATTACCACAAACTAGGTATATTGTGTTATGGTTACACAACGTGGCAAGTAGGATGATGTCTGGAATTCAGAGAATAACTTGGGTGCAACTCAGTTTTCTCACATTCAATAATAATAACTAATGAGAAACTGCAATAGTGTCATGAAGGTGGGACCTATAAGGGCTCAAAAATTATAATGCTAGAAGTTTGAGTCACCACTCCAGGAAAGGAAAAACAACAACAACAGCAACAAAACTAAGGTGTTGACAGAGGGCAGTGGAACATAGAATGTGTAAAAAGAAAGCCATTGGTTACTGATTTAGGACTCATTACCAGTTACAAAATGCAGACTGTAGCAGCTTTGTTTGGTGGTAATTAATCACTCTCCCTCCTTTTATTCTACTAATGTACACATTAGTACTATTGGTGACTAATTTTTACTGGTTTAACCATACCCTGCTATTATATGGTGGTTGATGAAGCATTGTATTTTTCCTTCTTTGGGGAAGTGGAAGTTTCTTCATCAAAATGATTTATAAAGAGTGGTGCATGGCAAATGAATGCTGAGTGACAAAAACAGTGGTGTACCCACAAGTTTTATACTTTACTCTCTCCAGCTCTGTGACTACAAAGGTTAACCAACCTCTACAGACTGCAGTATAAGAACCCCTTTTTCCTTTGATTTCTGGGACAGGACTAACAGTAATTGAAAATATGTAAAATAAGGAATAGATCAAAGTATATTATGCCTCGTTTTTGCTCTGTCATGCATCTCCATGGTTTGGCCATAGTTTGAGCAATCATTGTGTGCCTCTATGGCCATGACTCATGTTGGTCAGCCTGTCTTCCTTGGCTTCTACTCTTCACAGGTCCAGCTTCAGCCTCTTGTCCCATCAGGCCAGTGGTGATGCTGATGATAACATCTTTTCGTTTTTAATAATTCTTGGCTACTTCACCACCTATTGTGAATTTCTTGTCACCCAAACTCTATAATAAGTCCCTTTATTAAATTCTGTTCATGTATATCCTTTAAGAGTACCATTGATTTATGTCAGTATTGTGACAATATAAAAGTCTTTACAATTTCTTTCAACTCTTAACATTTTAAGTTTCTATGGGTAAGAGATAGTTTTCATACAGTGTGGATATAAAATACAGTGAGTCATTGGAAATTTATATAACACAATTTAATTAATTCCATGCCCTACACTATTGGTTTTAAAATGCCACCCTTTATAATGCTACAGCTAAATAGGGTAAACTTTCATATATATATATATATATATATATATATATATATATATATATATACATAGTATTTAGATTTATTTTACACTGAGACACACAAAGTAATAACCTTATAAAGAGATACATTTTTTAAAAGGAGGAATAATTATGTGGAACTGTTGCTAAGTTTTGAGGAAAATGTATCATTAGTTAAAAAAGTAACAACCAATATCCTCTAGAAAATACAAATATGACTTTCATACCATGAAGTCATGCTCATGCTATTTTTTCCCTTTTTACAATAGCACACCACAGAAACTTGTTCAATCTCCCTTGTGACCTTGTGAAGGGGAGCGAACATGTCCCTTTGTCACGTAAAACATTTTATTCATTTCAAAATGGGCACCATGACACTGAAGCTATTTTAAGCCTCCCATTGTTTGTCTAAAATAGATTGTGCTGGCAGAGTGTATGTTCTGAAAATTGTTTGCTTGGTGTGCTCATTACTTCATGTCAAATTCCAGAATGGCAATTTCTAACAATTTCAAAACTTTTTTTTTTTTTTTTTTCCACACTGGTTAAGTGAATGATGCTAGTTAAGTGTATGGTTTGTGGGAAATGAGCTGAGAGAACTAGAAATTAGTCTGGATGAGGGATAGAGAGAGACACAAAGACTATTCTGTCTTATGGGTTAAGTCAGGTTTCACAGAACTGGGAAGAATGGTGATCAGGTGTAAGGCCAACAAGTTTTCAGCTCTTGTTAAAATCAGGGGCAAATTTAACATAAAAACAACAGGAGGTTAACTGATATTGATAGGATAAAACATACTCAATAGGTCAAATAAACTGATTTTCATTTCCTAAGAAGTCCTTCCAGTCAACATAACACAATATAAAGCAAATTTACTTATGCCTCTACTATTCTTAAAGTCATCAGCTTTAAATATGACTTTTTTAGGACTTCTCATTGTCAATGGAATCAAGTTCAAGCCCATTGTGGCTCCCCCATCTTATTTGCAAATATTCCTTTCCATAAATCTTACCATCTAGAACTGTGTTTTTTCACTACTATTCTGATATATTTTACATGTTTCAATATTTTGACAGGCATATATTTATTTTTGTTTCAAATAGCAGGTTGAGCTTATACAGTGTATGTAAATCAGCATTTGGTTTGTAGCATGCAAAGTTTTAGTCAAAGGCCAAAGTTGCGTAAGAGTTCACTGGCATATGTGGAAACTTGACTGTAAAAAAGGTAGATAACCCTGCTCTAGCCACAGTGAACATACTTTGGGCACAAGACATCATATACCTTTATAACTTTTGCCTTTTTCTCCCTACTTCCTTAGCTTAGAATAGGTGTCCAAGGCCTACTTCTCACTCTCCATACAAACTCAAGCCACACCTTCTTTTGGAAAGTCTTAATCTCCCCAGCTACTCTCTTCTCTGGTCTCTCAATTATTTCTTCATTGCTCCATTAGCTCAGGCATCTGACTATGTTATGATTATTAGTCCATTTAAGCTCTAGTAGTGAACTTCTTCCGGGTAAAACTAAAATTAATATCTATAGTTTTGGCACCTAAAAAATAGCTTACCCATCTGTGGGTGCTCAAAATGTTTTGGTTAAGGGACAATCACTTCAAGCCTGGATCAGGAATCCATATAGATGTACACTTCAATACAAAAGCAACGGCACATTAAAAACCTCAAAGTTTGCTTTGATTTCTGGTTAAAACGTCTCTACATAATCATATATTCCGTATGTTCTGCCCTATATTCAGATGTATCTAGAGAAGACAATTTCAGTAAAAGAGAAGGTCAGAAATTTGAATTATTTCCTCTTACTGAAAAGGATGAAGGAGGAAAGCTAGAAGGCTAGGGTTTGAGTTCCAGTTCTGCCATTATCTGTCTGGGTGAACTTTGGAGGAACAATTGCAAGAACAGCAACAAATTTCTAGTAACAACAATACCATTATCAAGAATAATTATAACAGATGGAACAGAATGTACTGCATGACTCAAACTATGATAAGCATATAAACTACCTAAGCAGTTATTCAACTATAAAGTAATTGTTTCTTATTAAATATGATAGAATACCTTAATTTTTTGTATGCTCTATCTAAAACCCCTATCTCTATGAAATATAAAGGAATATTTTATTTAAAAAATGTTATAGATACCTAAGGGAAAAGTTGAGGAGATAGTATCAGATGAGATATGACATTCAAATTTTGAAAAATGATGACTAATGGCTAACTTAGCACAGGAGAAAAAGCTGAAATGTATCATCTGACAGGCAGAGTTAGAAACCAACAATAACCAAGCTTATTTATGCTGCAAAACCATGGAGGGTCTCAGGAAGTGGAGACACCAGCTCAATGAACACAGGGATAAGGGGTGGAAATAAAAACAGAAAGAACTGTTTTTGATCAGTTTAAAAGCACTTAGACTTTTTTGTTCAATATTTCCTTATTTACTCCACACAGCAATGTGACTATCCCTTCTCTGGTAAGGTAGGGAAAGAAAATCTACTCCATGGAAAATTAAAACTAGTGAGCTCTAGACTTGAAAATATTGAGCCAAGTTAAGAGGAGTTGGGGGTAAGTGAGGATATTAAAACAGGAGGATTAGATAAATGCCTCCTTTTTAAACTCTGAGACTTCATCTTACTTGTCTCTGTCCACTTCTAAAATTCAGAAAACCAGGCTTGTACTACCTATTAGGAAGAACCATCTGACCCAAGACAGTACAAAAAAGATGATACATGTTGATAATTATGTATCATCAAATGAAACAACTTAGTGTCCACTAAAAAAGTAAAACCTATTCGTATTTTAGTCTTTCTCACAACACATATATCCCAATCAATTTTTTTTTTTGGTTCCTCAATCTTAAATAGAAACAGACAGCTAACATATTTTAGGAAATGATCTAAATTTAAAGACAGATACAAAGACAAATATGCATATGCAGTTAACCCTTGAACGATGCAAGTGTTAATCTGCATAAAATTTATAGTTGTCCTTTATATCCACAGTTCCTACACATCTGCAGATTCAACCAACCATGGAGCATGTAGTACTGTAGTGTTTACTACTGAAAAATATCTGCATGTAAGTGGACCCATACGGTTTAAATCCACATTGTTCAAGGGGCAACTGTACATAAGCATAACAAAAGAAAAACACTCCGAGGGAATATGGATCATTTAGAGAGAAGAAAATTTTAAAACACAACATTAATAGGAACTGTAATATCAAGAGAAGATATAACATCATGGCATATAAGAATAGGGTGCTATATTTTTTTGTGATTTAAAATGAAAATATCTCTTGAAAATCAAATATTTATATACATACAATATGGGTCATCATGTCACTTAGAAAATGTTACTATTTCAATGTACAAATAGGGTGCTTTATTTTTAAAAGATGAACCATTCAGATAATTAAAATGTTGGTATTGAAAATTTGAAAAAGTACATTTTAGCAAAAATAAAATTTTATTTGACAGTTTGTGTATGACCCAAAAGGTAGAAGAATAATACAGAAAAAAAGAAAAACTGATGACTATAGCCAAATAAATTCAAGATTTAAACTAGAAGTTTTAATAGTTTTAATGGGCCAGGGACATTATCAAAGATATTATTTAAAAAATTACAATAAAAGAGATGTGGCCAAGACAGTGAAGTAGGAAGACCATAAGCTCACCTCCTTACATGTGCACAGCAAAATTACAACTGCTTACAGAGTAATTGTGGATGAGAAAGACCTGATGACTAGCAGAAAGAATCTTCTACAAATAAAGATATAAAGAAGGACTCACAATACACGTAGGAGACACAGAGATATGGTATAGTCAAGATCAACACCCCTGGGTAGATGACTCACAAATGGGAGGATAATTAAAATTGTACACGTTCTACACGAGGAGTGAGGGATCTGAGATCCTTATCAGGCTCCCATACCCAGGATCCATAGACCAAGAAGAACACTCAGAATGTATGGCTTTGAAGGCCAGCAGTGCTTGCATACAGAAGAGCCTGAGGCTTATAAGAAACAGACTTGCTCTTAAAGGGTGCATGCAAAATATCACATGCACTGAATCCCAGTGCAGAGGCAGTAATTTGAATGTAGCCTGAGTCAGATATACTTGCTGATCTTGGAGAGTCCCCCAGAGAGGCAGAAGGCAAATGGGACTCCCACAGGGATAGATGTTGCTGGCAGACATTTTGGGGAGAACATTCCCCCCCAAGGACACTGGTGCTGGCAAGTGACATCTTGGAATTCTCCCTCTAGGTTATTAGTGCTAGGAGCTTAACCACCCACCAGCAGACCAGACCAGTAGCAGGACTCCCTTAGCCTCCACAACTATGCATCCTGTGACCCAGCCTTAAGCAACATTGGGTTGACACCAGCCTAGGCCCTCGAGGACCACAGAGCCAGCTTGCAGGGTCCTTGCTCTACCCACCGGTGGGCCAGCAGCCACTATGTGAATCAGAGTCTGGCAGACAAATTGGCCTGGGCCAGCTCCACCAACCAGCATACCCAAAGTGTTTAGTCCCACTACAACAGAAGGGCCCACACAGCCAACATAGGGGAAACTACTAGAGCATATAGATTTGATGACCAGAGAGGAGTATATTCCTGGGGCCCATAGGATGTCTCTTACATAAGGTTGCTTCTCCAAAATTGGCAAATGTAACTGACCTATAAAACACAGAGGAATAAACAGAGAACTGGGAAAAACGAGGAGACAAAGAAATGTGTTCCAAATGAAAGAACAAGACAAAACCCTAGAAAAAGAACTAACCAAAGTGGACATAAGAAATATACCTGATAAAGAGTTCAAGATAATGATCATAAAGATGCTCAATGAACACAGAAGAAGAATGGATAAACATGATGAGAAGTTCAGCAAAGAGCTAGAAAATATGAAGAGAACAAAATAGATCTGAAGAATACAATAACTGAAATAAAAAATCCACTAGATGGAAGAACCAGTAGATTAGATGATACAGAGGAATGATCAGTGAATTGGAAGACAATAATGGAACTCACCCTTGCTGAACAGAAAAAGAAAAAAAGAATTAAAAAAATGAGGAAAGTTTAAGAGGCTTCTGGGACAATATCAAGCATATTAACATCTGCTTTATATGGGTCCCAGAAGGAGAAGAGAGGGAGAGAAAGATGCAGAGAAAATATTGAAGAAATAATAGGTGAAAACTTCCCTAACCTGAGAAAGGAAACAGATATCCTAGTCCAGTAAGTGAAGAGAGTCCCAAACAAATGATCCCAAAGAGGTCAACACCAAAACAAATTATAATTAAAATGGCAAAAATTAAAGTGAGAATCTTAGAAGCAGCAAGAGAAAAGCAACTAGCTCCATACAAGGGAACTTCCATAAGACCATCTGCTGCCTTTGCAGTGCAAACTCTGCAGGCCACAAGAGAGTGGCATGACATATTCAAAGTGATGAAAGGAAAAAAGCTACAACCAAGGACACTCTAACTGGCAAAGCTATCATTCAGATTTGAAGGAGAGACAAAGAGTTTTACAGACAAGCAACAGCTAAAAGAGTTCAGCGTCACTAAACAGGTTTTACAAGAAATTTTAAAGGAACTTCTTGACGTAGAAAAAGAAATGACCACAATTAGAAATATGAAAATTATGAAAGGAATAATCTCATTGGTAAAGGCAAACAGACAATAAAAGTAGTAGATCAACCATTTATAAAGCTAGTAGGAAGGTTAAAAGACAAAAGTAATAAAATCATCTATATGCTACAATAAATCTGTATGGATATTGAAACATTAAACATGGGGATAGGGGAGTAAAAATGCAGGGTTATTAAAATGTGTTTGAGCTTAAGAGATTATCATATATATACACATGAAACAAACCAAAAACATGTAATAGATACACACACACAAAGAAAGAAAGGAATCCAAACATAATACTAAGGATAGTCATCAAATCACAAAGGAAGAGAGCAAAAGAGGATGAAAGGAACAAAAAAGAGCAACAAAAACAACAAAATTTCAGTAAGTACATACCTATCAATAATTACTTAAATATAAATGGACTAACCACTCCAATCAAAGGACACATGGCTGAATGGATACAAAAACAAGATCCATATATATATACTGCCTACAAGAGACTCACTTTGGATCTAAATGGAAAAAGTTATTCCATGCAAATGGGAATAAAAAGAAAGCTGGGGTAGCAATACTTACATAAGACAAAATAGACTTTAAAACAAAGACTGCAACAATAAACGAATAAGAAATATTGTATAATGATAAATGGGTCAATCAAAGAAGAAGATATAACAATTGTAAATATGTATTCACCCAACATAAGAGTATATAAAATCATAATGCAAATACTAACACTCCTAATGGGAGAAATTGGCAGTAACACAATATATTAGGGGACTTTAACACCTCATTTTCATCAATGGACAGATCTTCCAGATACAGTAAATCTATGAGGAAATACTGGGCTTAAATGATATATTAGACCAGTTAAAGTTTATATATATAAATAGAACATTCCATCCAAAATTAGCAGAAAGCACATTCTTTTCAAGTGCACTTGGAACATTCTTCAGGATAGATCGCATGCTAGGTCACAAAACAAGTCTCATTGAATTTAAGAAGAATTGAAATCATTTCATGCATCTTTTCTGACTACAATGCTAGGAGACTAGAAATCAAGTACAAGAAGAAAACTGTCAAAAACACAAACATGTGGAGGCTAAATAATATATTTCTAAGCAACCAATAGGTCACTGAGGAAATAAAAGAGGAAACTAAAAAAAAAACTAGTGACAAATGAAAATCATAACACAATTTTTAAAAAAATCTATGGGACTCAGCAAAAGCAGTTCCAAGAGGGAAGTTTATCGCCATACAAGCCAACCTCAAGAAACAAGAACAAGTTCAAATAAACACTCTAACCTTGCACGTAAAAGTACTAGAAAAACAAGAACATTGAAAACACAAAGTTAGTAGAAGGAAAGCAATAATAAAGATCAGAGTGAAAATAAATGAAATAGAGACTAAAACAATAGAAAAGATAAATGACACTAAGTACTGGTTCTTTGAAAATATAAATAAGTTGATAAACTTGTAGCCAGACTCATTGAGAACAAAAGATAGAAGTCCAAATAAATAAAATAAAAAATGAAAGAGGAGAGGTTAACAGAAAACTACCAAGGATCATAAGAGAATACTACGAGCAATTTTACACCAATAAAATGGACAACCTAGAAGAAATGGATAAATTCCTAGAAACTTAAAATCTCTCAAGACTGAATCAGGAAGAAACATAAAATATGAACAGACCAATTACCAGTAATGAGAGTGAATCAGTAATTTAAAAACTCCCAAAAAATAAAAGTGTAGAAGTAGTTGAATTATTCCAAAAATTAAAAGAAGAGTTAAAATCTATTCTTTTCAAACTACTCCAAAGATGGAAGAGGAAGGAATGCTTCTGAACTCATTCTATGAGGCCAGAATGATCCTAATACCAAAACCAAAGACACCACAAAAAAAAATTATAGGCCAATATTTCTGATGAACATAGATGCAAAAATACTCAACAAAATATGAGCAAACAGAATTCAACAATACATTAAAAGAATCACACACCATGATCAAGTGGGATTTACCCCAGGGATGCAAAGATGGTTCAATATCCACAAATAAATAAATGTGATACATCACATTAACAATTTTGAAGAATAAAAATAATATGATCATCTCAAAAGATGCAGAATAAGCTTTTGACAAAATTCAACATCCATTCATGATAAAAAACTCAACAAAGTGGATATAGACAAAACATACCTCAACATAATAAAGACCTTGTGTGACAAACCCACACCCAATATCATACTCAGTGGTGAAAAGATGAAAGCATTTTCTCTATATCAGGAACAAGACAAAGATTCCCACTCTTGCCACTTTGATTCAGCATAGTATTTGATATCCAAGCCAGAGCAATCAGGCAAGATAAAGAAATAAAAAGCATCCACATAGGAAGGGAAGAAGTAAAACTGTCACTGTTTGCATGTTACCATATATAAAAAACCCTAAGGAAGGCATCAAAAAGTATTTGAACTCATAAATGAATTCAGTAAATTTTCAGAATACAAAATTAACATACAGAAATCTGTTGTATTTCTGTATATAAAAAATAAACTAGTAGAAAGAGTAATTAAGAAACAATCCCATTTACAATTGCATCAAAAAGTAGAAAATACCTTGGAATAAATCTGACAAAGGAGAAAAAAGAGTTGTACTAGGAAAACTTTAAGGTATTGATGAATGAAATTGAAGATGACACAAGCAAATAGGAAGATATAACATGCTCCTGGATTGGAAGAATTAATATTGCTAAAATGCCCATATTCCACAAGGCAGTGTACAGATTCAATCCAATCTGCTCCAAATACCAGTGACATTTTTTCACAGAGCTAAAACAAATAATTCTAAAATTTGGGAGGAAACACAGAATAGTCAAGTTTTTTGAGAAAGAACAATACTGAAGGTATAATGGTTCCTGACTTCAGACTATACTACAAATCTCCTGTAATCAAAACAGTATGGCACTGGCACAAAGACAGAGGTATAGGTCAATGTCACAGAATAGAGAGCCCAGAAATGAACCCAAACTTATATGGTTAATAAATCTATGACAAAGGAGGTAAGAATATAAAAAGACCTGTAAGAAAAGACAGCCTCTTCAATAAATGATGTTGGGAAAACTGAACAGCTACATGAAAAAGAGTAAAACTGAACTACATTCTCATAGCAACTACAAAAAATAAACTTAAAATGGATTAAAGACTTAAATATAAGACCTGAAACCATAAAACTCCTAGATGAAAACCTAGGCAGTTCTTTCTTTGCACTGGTCTTTATTGTACTTTTATGGATATGTCTCCTCAGGCAATGGAAACAAATAAAAAATTTTTAAATGAGGCTATATTTACTAAAGAACTTTTACACAGCAAAGATAACTATCAACAGACTGAAAAGGCTGCCTATGGAATGGGAGTCCATATTTGCAAATTATATATCCAATAAAGAGTTAATATTAAAAATATAGAAAAGGGAACCCTCTTACTCTGTTGGTAGGAATGTAAATTGGCGCAGCCACTTTGGAGAACAGTATGGAGCTTCCTTAAAAAACTAAAAGTAAAACTACCATATGATCCTGCAATCCCTCTCCTGGGCATATATCCAGAGAAAACCATAATTTGAAAAGATACATGAACCCCAATGTTCATTGCAGCACTATTTATAATAGCCAGGACATGGAAGCAACCTAAATGTCTATCAACAGAGGAATGGATAAAGAAGATGTGGTACATATATACAATGGAATATTACTCAGCCATAAAAAAAGAACAAAATAATGCCATTTGCAGCAACATGGATAGACCTAGAGATTGTCATACTGAGTGAAGAAAGTCAGACAGAGAAAGACAAATATCATATGATATTGCTTGTATATGGAATATTAAAAAAGGGTACAAATGAACTTATCAACAGAACAGAAATAGAGTTACAGATGTAGAAAACTTATGGTTACCAGGTGGTAAGGGGGAGAGGGATAAATTGGGAGTTTGGGATTGACATATACACACTACTGTATATAAAATAGATAACTAATAAGGACCTACTGTATAGCACATGGAACTCTACTCCATACTCTGTAATGGCCTACATGGGAAAGGAATCTAAAAAAGAGTGCATATTATGTATATGTAAAAATAAAAAAAACATAAAGTTATTTTTAATTGGAAAAAAATTTCTATTTTCAGCAATAGCACAGTAAAGTAATGGGATAAATTGTGCTATAGAACCCTGAAACAATCCAATACATTTTTGGAAATTTGATATTTAAAACTGTTAGCCTTTGTCATGTAGATTAATGGTTCAATAAGCGCATCTGGGAAAATAAATAAATAAAAATATATAAAGAAATCATACAATTCAACATTAAAAAAACACAATTAAAAATTGGGCAGGGACATATGCGTTGTCTGACCGCAATGTTGGTGCCTACTCCACAGTGAGGGCGACAAGAAGTTAGTTTCCTTAGGACCAAGGAGGTGCCCTTGCACCTGCAGGACAACTTGTTGCCCCATCCATAATAAGGAAGAAGCTTCCTGTTATGGCTGCAACTGCTAAGAAGCCAGCCTTGCTGCTATTTCTCTCAGACGTTTTTCTAGATATTTTTTTTCTTTTTTTTTGCCACCCCACCCAGCTTGCGGGATCTTGAGTCATAAACCAGGGGTTGGGCCGAAGCTCCTGCGGTGGGAACTCCATGTTGGAACCACTGGACCAACAGAGAACCTCAGACCTCAGGGAATATTCATCAGAGTGAGGTCTCACAGAGGTCATCATCTCAGCACCAAGACCCAGCTCTACCCAACAGCTTACAAACTCCAGTGCTGGAAGCCTCAGACCAAACAACCAGTAAGACAGGAACACAATCCCACTCAAAAAAAAAAAAATATATATATATATATATGAGATGGTAAAAAAATATGTCACAGATGAAGGAGCAAGGTAAAAACCTACAAGACCAAATAAATGAAGAGGAAATAGGCAATCTACCTGAAAAAGAATTCAGAGTAATGATAGTAAAGATGATCCAGAATCTCAGAAATAGAATGGAGGCATGGATTGAGAAAATACAACAAATGTTTAACAAAGATCTAGAACTAAAGAACAAACAAACAGAGATGAACAACACAATAACTGAAATGAAGAATACACTAGAAGGAATTAATAACAGAATAACTGAGGCAGAAGAACGAATAAGTGAGCTGGAAGACAAAATGGTGGAAATAACTGCTGAGGAGAAGAATAAAGAAAAAAGAATGAAAAGAGTTGAAGACAATCTCAGAGACCTCTGGGACAACACTAAACACACCAACATTCGAATTATAGGGGCCCCAGAAGAAGAAGAGAAAAAGAAAGGGTGTGAAAAAATATTTGAAGAGATTATAGTTAAAACTTCCCTAACATGGGAAAGGAAATAGTCATCCAAGTGCAGGAAGCACAGAGAGTCCCATACAGGATAAACCCTAGGAAAAACACAGCAAGACACATATTAATCAAACTAACCAAATAAAATTCAAAGAAAAAATATTAATGGCAGCAAGGGAAAAATAAATAACATATAAAGGAATCCCCATGAGGTTATCAGCTGATTTTTCAGCAAAAACTCTGCAGGCCAGAAGGGAGTGGCAGGATATACTGAAAGTGATGAAAGAGAAAAACCTATAACCAAGATTACTCTACCCAGCAAGGATCTCATTCAGATTTGACAGAGAAATCAAAACCTTTTCAGACAAGAAAAAGCTAAGAAAATTCAGCACCACCAAACCAGCTCTACAACAAATGTTAAAGAAACTTCTCTAGGCAAAGAGAAGAAAAAGACCCACAAAAACAAACCTAAAACAATTTAGAAAATGGTAATAGGAACATACATATCAATAATAACTTTGAATGTAAATGGATTAAGTGCCCCAACCAAAAGACACAGACTGGCTGAATGGATACAAAAACAAGACCTATATATATGCTGTCTACAAGATACCCACTTCAGACCTAGGGGCACATACAGACTGAAGGTGAAGGGTTGGAAAAAGATATTCCATGTAAATGGAAATCAAAAGAAAGCTGGAGTAGCAATACTCTGTCTGATAATATAAACTTTAAAATAAAGACTATTACAAGACACAAAGAAGGACACTACATAATGATCAAAGGATCAATCCAAGAAAAAGATATAACAATTATAAATATTTATGTACCCAGCATAGGAACACCTCAATACATAAGGCAGATGCTAACAACCATGAAAGGAGAAATTGACAGTAACACAATAATAGTAGGTGACTTTAACACATCACTTACACCAATGGACAGATCATTAAAACAGAAAATAAATAAGGAGCTTTAAGTGACATAATAGACCAGATAGATTTAATTGATATTTTTAGAACATTCCACCCAAAAGTGGCAGAATACACTTTCTTCTCAAGTGCACATGGAACATTCTCTAGGATAGATCACATCTTGAGTCACAAATCAAACCTTGGAAAATTTAAGAAAATTGAAATCATATCAAGCATCTTTTCTGACCACAATGCAATGAGACTGCATAAATCTCATAGCAGGAAATCAATTACAGGAAAAAATGTAAAAAACACAAATAATGGAGGATAAACAGTCCACTACTGAATAACCAAGAGATCACTGAAGAAATCAAAGAAGAAATAAAAGAATACATAGAAACAAAGGACAATGAAAACATGATGACCCAAAACTTATGGGATGCAGCAAAAGCAATTCTAAGAGGGAAGTTTATAGCAATTCAATCTCACCTCAAGAAACAAGAAAAATCTAAAATAAACAATCTAACCCTACACTTAAAACAACTAGAGAAAGAATAACAAAGAAAACCCAATGCCAGTAGAAGGAAAGAAATCATAAAAATCAGAGGAGAAATAAATGAAATAGAAACAAAGAAAACAATAGCAAAGATCAATAGAGCTAAAAGCTGGTCTTTGAGAAGATAAAAAAATTGATCAACCCTTAGCCAGACTCATCAAGAAAAAAAGGGAGAGGACACAAATCAATAAAATTAGAAATGAAAATGGAGAAATCACAACTGACACTGCAGAAATACAAAAGATTATGAGACTACTACAACCAACTATATGCCAAAAAAATGGAAAACAATGAAGAAATGGACAAATTCTTGGAAAGGTATAATTTTCCAAGATTGAACAAGGAAAAATAAGAAAATATAAACAGACCTATCACAAGTAATGAAATTGAAACCATAATTAAAATCTTCCAACAAACAAAAGTCCAGGACCAGATGGCTTCAGGGGCGAATTCTTATTTAGGGAAGAGCTAATACTGATCCTTCTCAAAATCTTCCAATAAACTGCAGAGGGAGAAACACTCCCAAATACATTCTACAAGTCACCATCACCCTGATACCAAAACCAGAAAAAGATATCACAAAAAAAGAAAATTATAGACCAATATCACTGATGAACATAGATGCAAAAATCCTCAACAAAATACTAGCAAACAGAATCCAACAACACATTAAAAGGATCATAAACCATGATCAAGTGGGATTTATCCCAGGTATGTAAGGGTTCTTCAAACTATGCAAATCAACGTGATACACCACATTAACAAATTAAGGAATAAAAGCCATGTGATCATCTCAATAGATGCAGAAAAAGCTTTTGACAAAATTCAACACCTATTTATGATAAAAACTCTCCAGAAAATGGGCATAGAGGGAAGTTACCTCAACATAATAAAGGCCATATACAACAAAGCCACAGCAAGCATCATACTCAATGGTGAAAAACTGAAAACATTTCCACAAAGATCAGGAACAAGACAAGGATGTCCACTCTCGCCACTCTTATTCAACATAGTTTTGGAAGTCCTAGCCATGGCAATCAGAGAAGAAAAAGAAACAAAAGGAATACAAATGGGAAAAGAAGAAGTAAAACTCTCACTGTTTGCAGATGGCATTATACTATACATAGAAAATCCTAAGTATGCCACTAGAAAACTACTAGAACTAATCAATGAATTTCGTAAGGTTGCAGGATACAAAATTAACGCACAGAAATCTCTGGCATTCCTATACAGCAACAATGAAAAATCAGAAAGAGAAAATAATGAAACAATACCATTTACCATCTCAACAAAAAGAATAAAATACCTAGGAATAAACCTGCCTAAGGAGGCGAAAGACTTGTACTCAGAAAACTATAAAACACTGATGAAAGAAATCAAAGATGGCATAAACAGATGGAGAAATATACCATGTTCTTGGATTGGAAGAATAAATATTGTGAAAATGACTGTACTACCCAAAGCAATCTACAGATTCAATTCAATTCCTATCAAACTACCAATGGTATTCTTCACAGAATTAGAACAAAAAAATTTGCAATTCGTGTGGAAACATAAAAGACCCCAAATAGCCAAAGCAATCTTGAGAAAGAAAAATGGAATTGGAGGAATCAGGCTCCCCAACCTCAAACTATACCACAAAAGTACAGTAATCAAGACAGTATGGTACTGGCACAAAAACAGAAATATAGGTAAATGATACAGAATAGAATGCCCAGAGATAAACTCATGCACATGTGGTCACCTAATTTACAACAAGGGAGGCAAGAACATACAAGGGAGAAATGACAGCCTCTTCAATAAGTGGTGCTGGGAAAACTGGACAGCTACATGTAAAAGAATGAAATTAGAACACTACCTAACACCATGCACAAAAATAAATTCAAAATGGATTAAAGACCTAAATGCAAGACCAGGCACTATAAAACTGTTATAGGAAAACACAGGAAAAACACTCTTTGACATAAACCACAATAAGATGTTTTTTGACCCACCTCCTAGAGTAAGAGAAATAAAAACAAAAATAAACAAATGGGACTTAATTAAACTTAAAAGCTTTTGCACAGCAAAGGAAAACATAAACAAGACAAAAAGACAACCCTCAGAATGGGAGAAAGTATTTGCAAATCAAACAACAGACAAAGGATTAAGCTACAAAATATACAAACAGCTCATGGAGCTCAATATCAAAAAAAACCAAACAATCCAATTAAAAAAGGGCAGAAGACCTAAATAGACATTTCACCAAGGAAGACATACAGATGGCCAAGAGGCACATGAAAAGATGCTCAACATCACTAATTATTAGAGAAATGCAAATCAGAACTACAATGAGGTATCACCTCATGCCAGTCAGAATGGCTATTATCAAAAAATCTAGAAACAATAAAAGCTGGAAAGGGTGTGGTGAAAAGGGTACTCTCCTGCACTGTTGGTGGGAATGTAAATTAATACAACCACTATGGAAAACAGTATGGAGGTTCCCTAAAAAACTAAAAATGGAACTACCATATGACCCAGCAATCCCACTACTGGGCATATATCCTGAGAAAACTATAATTCAAAAAGAGACATGTACCACAATGTTCCCTGCAGCACTATTTACCATAACCAGGACATGGAACCAACCTAAATGTCCATTAACAGATGAGTGGATAAAGAAGATTTGGCACATATATACAATGGAATATTACTCAACCAAAAAAAGAAATGAAATTGAGTTATTTGTAGTGAGGTGGATGGACCTAGAGTGTGTGATACAGAGTGAAGTAAGTCAGAAAGAGTAAAACAAACACCATATGCTAACACATATATATGGAATCTAAAAAAAAAATGGTACTGATGAACCTAGTTGCAGGGCAGGAATAAAGATGTAGACATAGAGAATGGACTTGAGGGTATGGGGTGGGAAGGGGAAGCTGGGGCAAAGTGAGAGTAACATTGACATATATACACTATCGAATGTAAAATAGTTAGCTAGCGGGAAGCAGCTGCATAGCACAGGGAGATCAGCTCGGTGCTTTGCCATGACCTAGAGGGGTGGGATAGGGAGGATGGGAGGAAAGCTTAAGAGGGAGGGGATATGGGGACATATGTATGCATATGGCTGATTCACTTTGGTGTACAACAGAAACTAACACAGTACTGTGAAGCAATTATACTCCAATAAAATCTATTAAAAAAAATTGGGTAGAGTACCTGAATATATATTTTTCCAAAGAAGACATACAAATGATCAACAGGCACATGAAAAGATGCTCAATATCATTAACCATCAGGGGAATGCATATCAAAACCACAATGAGATATCACCTCACGCCTGTCAGAATGGCTATTATCAAAAAGACAAGTCACAAGTGTTTGCAAGAAGGTGGTAAAATGGAAACCCTTATGCACAGTTTGCAGGATAGTAAACTGATGCATCAACTAAGGAAACATTATATAGGTTCCTCAAAAAATTAAAAATAGAACTGCCATACAATCCAGCAATTTCACTTCTGGGTATTTACCTGAAGAAAAACAAAAACACTATTTTGAGAAGATGTATGCACTCTAATGTTCATTGCAGCATCACGTACAATAGCTAAGATATGGATACAAACTAATTGTCCATGGATGAATGTATAAATAAGAGTATTATCCTAAGTAAAATAAGTCAGATAGAGAAAGACAAATACAATATGAATTCACTTATGTGTGGAATCTAAAAAACAAAACAAATGAACAAACATCACAAAACAAACAGACTCATAGATACAGAGAACAAATTCAGAGGGGAATGGGGAGGGGAGGTAAGTGAAATAGGTGAGGGAGATTAAGAGGTACAAACTTCCAGTTATAAAATACAATGTTTCTTCAGAATCTGTCTGTATTGAAACAACATAGATATCGCTTTACAGTTCCCTAATTCCACTTATTTAATGCTAGTTACACCATTACTTCTGTGAGTTCTGGTTTTCAATGACTCTGAAAAGCTGCTGGTGTGCTACATTGATAATGATCACAAACGCAAGTCTTATCTAGGGTTCACAGGCATATGTGAATGAAAATTAATTTTCTGGTTTTGTTAAATTCAGAATTTATAGTGGAAATGTATAACAACACACTTTAAACTATGTGTTTTCTGGAACGCTTTAGACTATAATGCCCACATTCCTAACATGTGATCTCTTTTGATCTTGGTCACACCTCTGCCTTCTATCTAGAACCACCTGCAGAAGTTAAATGATGGGAGTTGGATGGGAGAAGAAGAGTAGATTGCCCATTCATAGAAGGACTATCTGCCTCTTGTCTAGTACTGCTGAAGACTGTCACTGGAGCGTATCTGCTCATCCATTGGAGGCAATTAGAGGAAATGGATGAGAAAGGGCTATTGGTATTATGTAGCAACAGTCTTAAGAACCCTTGGAGGAGATGGAACAGTCACTCTTGCAGAACTGCCTGACCATGGACAGTGTCCACGGCAAAGGAGCACTAAGGGTAAAGAATTCCTGCATCAACACTACAACCATATAGCCCACATTTGGGTGCTGTAGACCTGAAGTGATAGGATGATTGGAACATGGATGGGTTCCAGGGAGCCATAGGATTACACATGCCTATAGATGAGGCTCTAAGCCAAGGGTCAACAGAGGAGACCTGGTAGTCCAGGGTCTGAACTTGTCCTGCATCTGACATAAGTAAGAGTCACCCCAAATCAGCAAGTCAGCACCATCTTGACAGCTTAGTATCGCAAGATCCCAAGAAAGAAATACTTGCATTATCTGATGTTAGGCCATTTTCCTGGAACTAGATCCATGCTTGCCTATTCTAAGGGTGGTACTGGTCTGAAACTTGTAGGCAAATACAAGAAGAAACAGTTAAAAAGTTGAAATATTGAGCTGATTTATTCTTAGAGCAGGGCTAGGGAGGAAAATGTAGTATTAAGGGATCACTGTTTTCCATAATAAGCCTTGTAATAGTAAGTTAGTTTTTAAGTTCCATAGATGTATTACTTCTAAAATAAAAATAATAAAATGAATACATGAAAATGGTTTATTTTTAAGATTTTATTCTAGCTCCAAACTTCTATATAAACCAAGCTTACAGGGAGCTAAATATACTATAAAATGTTAGAAGAAAAGCCAGTTGCTTTCAATTTACCTTTATATTAGTACACTTAAATATATCATGGTTTGTGTCTCAGAAAACTAAAAGTCAATGACCAAGAAAGTGAGACTATTAACCTAAACCAGTCAAATGAAATAAAGAGGAGAAAGCTTAGTGTTATTCAGAGTACAGAACTGTTATGGACAGTACTGGGCCCAAACTGTGACTCCAAGTCTGCTCATCTGTGGTGCCCTGCCTTCCAGGCCCTGTCTTCCCTCAGGCACTTCTGCTGGCTGTCAATTAAACACCATTAATGAGGACACTGATAACACCTTATGAAATGTTTCAGTCCCTTGGGTATTTTCATTCTAATAAGGAGTGTCTTATTAGACCAAACCATTTTAAACCCCGAAGAATTAATAAGAAAAGGAACTAATTTTGTCATTGGCAATAGAGGTGATATTTTAAGGTCTTATAAACTCTCCCTCTACCCTCAAGTTTTACTGTATAGTTGGCTGCATAATGTGTTGCTGACCCTAGTTATACACAAGTTTGAAAAATGGTTCAGCATTCTAAGGTAAAAATCATGCCTTGCTGAGTAAAACAGGATATTTTAATTTGAATTTATTTCCATGAAGGCTATAGTGCAGCTAAAGATGTGACAAGTATTTCTGATTATGCACATACTATCATTTATTTCAAGAAACCATACAAGTCTCCTCCTTCATGTTAGACCTCTCTGAATAAATCTGTGTGAGAATAGAGCATGATTTTTTGTCTGTGTCTAAGTAAAACTTCACTGCATAAATAATGTGTGTGCACACTCAAAGACACACACAGTAACATCTCATTAGCTTTATAGCATTAGAGACATTCTTTATATATGAATTTCAAGGAAATTAATTTTTTTATTATATAAAAAATTAAATGTTCTTTTCAAGCTCTCTTCAAGCTATGTCACCATTCTTCATCTTCTAAAACACTAAATTGAACTTTTAAAATATTTCAATGACATGCAATTATTTTAATACATGAGTTGACATAATGTGCTATAACTGATGCCCTCTAGTTCTTGCCCATTTACTAATACTCCAGGCTAAATGGTACTAGAGAACTCTAATTTTTTGCTTGTTTTTGTAACTTCCTGTTTTTGTTTGTTTTTTTTCTCACTGATAGGCTATCCAGTCCCACTTTTCACTTCTGTCAATATGTTCTCTTTTAGCTACTCTTTTTTAAAATTATTTTTTGCATATTGAGTACATACTAAGTGCTCATTAACTATTTTGTTGAGTTAAAATACATTTTAATCTGCTCCTAGAAGGGCTGTTGTAAAGAAATAATGAATGATTTTTACTGATCACAAACCATTCACTTTTTTTTTTCTTTTATCATGCCAGCTATTTAATGTTACTTGGTTTGATTTATTTTTAAAGTAATTCAGGCCCTGAAGGTTAAAGTACTGGTAATAAAAATTCAGTTAGTTTTGGCCAGTGTGAGAGTCCAAGTAATCACTGATATTTGGCTCCTTTCTCTGCAAGTGGCTGGAGTGCTGTCATGCAAAAAAACAAATGTTGAGGAGGCTGACAGCATTTATAAGAAGATTTGAAGCTATTGCAACATAACCTAAAGGATGAGCTATTGTCTTATAATTGCTGTGACTCTGAAGAACTTCTGGCTCACAAGCCTATGTCTGAAGCCATGTCCATTGTAGTGAACACTGATCTTTTCATTTCCTTGTAAAGTCATTATAACTCCTCCCTTCAAAGTAAACTATATTTTGAATGTCTATTTTATTTCCCACCCCCTCAGGGTGCTAAGCAATTTCACTTAGAAATTAGAAAACTGGAAGGCAGATCATTTTAAAGATAGTTTATGGCATGGCTTCATATTTTTAAAGGGCCCTGAAAGCCTAATCTCCAAGCAATCAAGGCAGTCATGTTTGACTTTATGGTTACACTAGGCATAGCTCTTTGATGGATTAAAATGCATTTTTATCAAATTGACTTCTGTTGTTTCAATGATACAATATGGACATTTTAGGCTTGTATTCACAACAGAAATTGAGTTTCAGTACATTGAAAATAAGGGCCAGGAACACTAATGGCCACATTAATGACTTCAAATAATCTCTAGTTATACTTCTAGAATAATAGAGCTGGGAATATTTGCTATGATAGCAAAATGCTGTTTTACCAGTAGGAATGATGGCATTGACCTTAACTTGAATGATTATTTTAAAAAACTGGTGATATACCAAAGACTATGGAAGGGTTTGACTTCGCAAGTCAGCTGGAAGAATAATTCCTCACACACATTTCTAATGGATGCTTCTTTACCTAGTTTTAAACTCTGAAAAAGAGACTATATCCTATTCATATTTTATCTGCAAAATCAAGCTAGCTCCTGTTAATAATGATTTAGCATTTGTTTAACTGAACAAACATGTTTTTTTGAATGCTAAAATACTAGTCGATAAAGATTCCTCTGATAAAGAAAAAACAACTGGTTCAGTTGAAATATTATTTAATGAGTTCTTCTTAAATTCTGTTTCCTGGTTCAACTGATATACACTATTTTACATAGTTATGATATATATGTGTTAATTTTTACTGACGGTCATCTCTCTCCATAAAATATAGAACTACAGAGCTTCATGCCAACTAATGAAAATTACATTTAAAGCATTAGGCCAGCAAAAATGCTTGTGACTAAATTGGAATTCAATCAGTTTTTTTTTTAATTAATTAATTTATTTATTTATTTTTGGCTGTGTTGGGTCTTCGTTTCTGTGCGAGGGCTTTCTCTAGTTGCGGTAAGCGGGGCCCACTCTTCATCGCGGTGCACAGGCCTCTCACTGTCGCGGCCTCTTTTGTTGCGGAGCACAAGCTCCAGTCACGCAGGCTCAGTAGTTGTGGCTCACGGGCCCAGTTGCTCCGCGGCATGTGGGATCTTCCCAGACCAGGGCTCGATCCCGTGTGTCCTGCATTAGCAGGCAGATTCTCAACCACTGTGCCACCAGGGAAGCCCAGATTTTATTCTGTCTAGAATTTGGAAAAGAGATCCAGAGAATGAGACAATTAATTGCAATTAAAAACCAAAAAATACACACATAGAAAATGGATAAGAAAACTCTGAGTCCTGAAGTAAATTCCATCACAAATGGCATGACAAGATAACCTGGATTCTCAAGCCACTTAATATTCTGAACAACCTTTGAGGAAGATCACAGTATTTATAAGTCTCTGGAAAGCTTTCCAGTCTCTGGGGAGCTCAATTTAGCTACTATTTCTGAGCTCTCTGTGAGATCTGATTGATCAGTTTCTCTAATTTCTTGTGTGGACAGGAAAATGATCAAAATTCCTGCTTATATTTATTTTGAACTTTCCGTATTTTGGAGTACACTGAAAGAGTCTATTCCCTCGTTTCAAAAGAACAAAAGAAACTTGATGTCGGAAGGAACAATTTACCTTTTTTGTTGTTGTTGTTGTTAACAGCTTTATTGAGATATAATTCACATACCACAAAATGCATATATTTAAAGAGAACAGTTCAATGATTTTTAGTATAATCAGAATTACGCAACAATTGATTGCCACAATCAGTTTTAGAACATTTCATCGTCCCCTAAGAAAATGCCATATCTTTTAGAAGTCACCTACTACTAACCCCCATTCCCTATATTCACCTATAGTCAATCACTAATCTACTTTCTATCTCTATAGATTTGCCTATCTTGGATATTTCATATAAATTGAATCCTATCATATGAGGTCCTTTTTTTACTGGCTTCTTTCACTTATAATGTTTTCAAGGATCATCCATGTTGTGGCTTGTACCAGTACTTCATTCCTTTATTAAAAAATAATTTCCCTTGTATATGTAGGCCACATTTTGTTTATCCACTCCTCAGTTAATGGCATTTGAGTTGTTGCTACATTTTAGCTTTTATAAATAATGGTGCTATGAACATTCATGTAAAAGCTTTTGGGTGAATATATGTTTCCATTTATCTTGGGAGTGGAATAACTCTATTTAAACCTTTGAGGAACTGTCAGACTGTTTACCAAAGTGACAGTACCATTCTTACTACCAGCATATGAGGTTTCCAATTTCCCTACATCTTTGTCAACATTTGACATTGACATTACCTGTCTTTGTGATTATAACTATCCTATTGTGTACGAAGTGGTACCTCATTGAAATTTTATTGGCATTTCCCTAATGGCTAATGTTGTTGAACATCTTTTCATATGCTTATTGGTCATTTGTGTATGTTCTTTGTTGAAATTTTGGTTCATTCTACTGACCATTTTTAAATTGGATAATTTGTGACATTATTGAGTTGTAAATTAAATAACTTGTGACATTATTGAGCTGTAAGTGTTCTTATGTATTCTAGATACATCTCATATAAATTTATAAATAATTTCTCCCATTTTGTGTTTTTTTTTTCACTTTCTTGATAATATACTTTGAAGCACACATATTTTTAATGTTGATGAAGTCCAACTTATATGTTTTTCATTTGTTGCCTGTGCTTTTGGTGTTATAATTAAGAAACCATTTTCTTGTCCAAGGTTACAGAAATTTATGCTTTTTTTTTTTTTTCTGTTTTATAGTTTTAGCTCTTATTTTTAGGATTTTGATCCATTGGGTTAATCTTTGTGTATGGTGTGAAATACAGGTTCAACTTCATTCTTTTGCATGTGGATAAGCTATTGGAACAACACTATTTGTTGAAAGATTATTCTTATTCATTTGAGTTGTTTAGCACCCTTGTCAAAAGTCAATTGAGCATAATTGAGGGGGTTTATTTTGGAACACTCAAATCTATTCCATTGATCTGTATGTCTATTCTTTGGTCCATTATCTCATGTCTTGATACATGTTAGCTATGGTTAGCTTTGTAGTAAGTTTTAAAATAAGGAAATGTGAATCTTATAGCCTTGCTCTTTTTCAAGATTATTTTGGCAATTCTGAGTCCTTTGAATTTCCATAGACATTTTAAGATCATCTTGTTAAATCTGCAAAATAGGAAGCTGGGACTTTGACAGGTATTTCACCAAATCTGGAAATTAATATGAAATTGATGACTATTGTCAACTTAATATTAAGTCACCCAATCAATGAACATGGAGCATCTTTCCATTTATTTAGATTTTTATTAATATTTCAACAATATTTTATTAATTTCAGAGTACTTGTTTTGAAATTCTTTCATTAAATTTATTACTAAATATTTCATTATTTTTGCTACTACTATACATTGAATGGTTTTCTTAATTTCATATTTGGACTGTTCTCTTCTAGTGTGTAGAAACACAAATGCTTTTGTATATCAATGTTACATGTTACAACTTTGCTGAAATTGTTTACTAGTTCTAATAGTTTCTTGGTGGATTTTCTTAGTTTTTCTGTGTAAGGTCATGTCCTTTGGAAAAATAGTTTTACTTCTTCTGTTTCTATCTGGATGCCATTTATTTACCTATTTTGCTCTATTGCCCTTACTAGAATGTCCAGTATAATGTTGAATAGAAGCGATGAGAGAGAACATACTTGTTTTGTTCCTGATTTTAAGGGGAAAGCATGATTTTTTTTTTTTTTTTTTTTGCCATTAAGTATCATGCTAGCCATTAGTTATTTTTGGTAGGTGACTTTAATCAGGTTGAGGATGTTCCTCTGTATTTATAGTTTGTTGGTATTTTCAACATGAAAGGATGTTAGATTTTGTTAAATGCTTTCTCTGTGCCTATTGCAATAAATTTTAAAAGTTCTTTATTCCATTGACATGTTGTATTATATCAATTGATTGTCACACGTTAAACCAACACTTGCATTCCTGGACTAAATTCCCCTTGGTCATGGTGCCTAATTTTTTATATGTTATGGGATTTGATGTGCTAATTTTGCTTCTACATTTAGAGGATATATTGATCTGAAGTTTTCTTTTCTTATGATGTCTTCATTTGGTTTTGGATCAGGGTGATACTGGACTTGGAGAAAGAATCGGAAGGTGTTTCTTTCTCTTCTGTTTTTTTCTTAGAAGAGTTTGTGAAGAAATGGTATTAATTCTTTAAATGTTTGGTAGAAATCACCAGTGAAGTAATCTGAGCCTGGGCTTTGACTTTATTTGTGGGTAGTTTTTTTTTTGTTCTTGTTTTTTTTTCCTAATTACTAATTCACTCCTTTTATATGTTGTAAGTCTATTTGTAATTTCTACTTCTTCATGAGTCAGTGTTGGTAGGTTATGTCTTTCTGGGAATTTGTCAATTTTATCTAAATTATCTAATTTTTGGCATAACATTGTTAATAGTATTTCCTACTAATTCTTTTTCATTTATGTGAGGTCGGTAGTAAGGCCTTCTTTTTCATTCTTGATTTTAGTATTTGAGTCTTTTCTTGTTCAATCTAGGTAAAGATTTGTAAATTTTGTTTATCTTCTCAATGAACCAACTCTTAGTTATGTTTATATTCTCCACTTTTCTATTCTCTATTTTATTAATTTCCAATGTGATTTTTATTATTCACTTTCTTCTTCCTACTTTGATTTGAGTTTGCTCTTTTTCCAGTGACTTAAAGTAAAATGTTGAATTATTGATTTGAGATTTTCCCTTTTTAAATTTTAAGCATTTACAGCTCTAACTTTCCATCTAAGTAGTCCTTTAGCTGCATCCAATACGCTTTGGTATAATATGACTTCATTTAATTTGTCCCAAAGTATTTTTTATCCCTGTAATTCCCTTTTTGATCCATTTGTTATTTAGGAGTATGTTGTTTAATTTTCACATGTTTGTGAATTCCCCAATTTCTTTCTGTTATTGACTCCCAATTTCACTCAATTGTGGTTGGGAAATATGTTTTGTATAATTTCAGTTAGTTTAAAGTATTACAATTTGTTTTATGGCATAGCACATGCTCTTCTCTGGGAAATGTTTAATGTGTTATTGAAAAGAATATGCACTATACTGTTGTTGGTGGATTGTTATAATAGATATCTATTAGGTCTAGTTGGTTTATAATGTTCAATTCTTCTATTTCCTTGTTGACTCTTCCAAGTAGTAGTTGTCATTTTCTGTTTGTTTAATGACTGGTTGGAACATTTTAATGAAATCTATTTGCCCTGCAGTGTGAAGCTCTGATGTTGTTCTTCAGAGGGTATAGACTTGAACATGTTCACAGTCACCCTGGGAGGACAGTAGTTTCAGCAGGGTTATCTTTTACTGTCTTTGTCCCTGATGACACCCAGTTACTGACTGTGTGCTCTATTACTTTCAACAATCCCCTGGGGCATATATTTCTCCAGAGTCTGATCCAATTACATTCAGGATTCTTTGCATGGATAGTATTTGAGGCCAACCTTTGACTTTTTTTATGATCATAGGGGAGAATTTCTTAGCTGTCTCTTTCCCGACCCCTGTCTTATACAGTAATTGTCCTATGTTAGAACTTGTTGCTCTCATGAAGTTACCTCCACTTAATTGCTTACCATCAAAACCTCTACTGTTTTTGAGAGCATCATTAGGCTTGAACTTCTCCCACACTGTTTCAAATAAAGTAGGTTTCTTTTAATAAAGCTTCAGAGCTCTCTGTTCTTAAGATTTTTCTCTGCAACTGGACAAAATTTCTGAGCCAATCTCCCAGGATGGGAGTTGAGGATAGTGGACCACTTTTCTCTTAGTGATTCCTGCTTTGGGAGAAGAGTGCTGAACAGGGGTATTCACCTCTGGTTTTCTAGGTATGTCTCTCCTGGTGTGGAACCTCCTTCCTACAAATGAGCTGGGGTGAAAGATATTGGGCATCCTAGTATTCTCAGCATGCTGTGCCTGAGGTAGGGCCTCCCCCTAATGAGTTGGGCTCAATGGATAAATGGAGTCTCTGACTTCTTGGTTGTACTTGACTGGAATTTTGGCTCTGCAAACATCTGGGAAAAAAGGTATAAAAAATTCTGATGTCTTGCCCTTCCCAAGAAGATACCCCTCCACAGAAAACTGGGGTTAGAGCTGTGTTCTTGGCTACTCCTACCTAGAGGGAATTTCTATCATACTAATCTGGGAGTGGGCAGGGGGTAGAAAGTCATTGTTTAAATACCATACTGTCACTGTTTTTACATAATTATATGAGTTAATAATGCAAATATTTAGTTTCTTTGTATATTGTGCAAGAAAGTTATGATATCTTCATTATATGCAATTTTTTAGTGACTGAAATACTTTAAGAGGCAACATAGAATACAAACACAATATTAGACATATACAAAAACACATAATCTATCCTTACACAGCATGCACATACACACACAATGAGTTATTTTCATTCAGCTAATCACTTATAGATTTTAAATTCAGAAAAGAAGTGTATATTATATATATAAGGTATTAGCCCTATTATAAAAATTACTTAATAATTATTGAGTGCTTATCATGTGTAACTGTTGGGCTAAACATTTTATAATCAGTATGCAATGATCTATCTTAGTATCTTTTCTAGATGTAACTATCTAGTTGATCTAGATGAACTACCTAGTCCTAGGATGTAACTAAAGCCAGGCCTGCATTTACCCTTCTGAAAGATAATACTGTCTTCAGTTTTTGCTTCCACAAATTCAAGTTGGATTCAATGACTTGGAATTATCCAGACTTCAAACATCAAGTTTCCGTTTAGACCACAAATAAGAGTTACCTGAACTATAATTTCTAATGAGAATACAAAACCAATATTTTTTTCATATTTGGCCACTTCCTGTTCATAATGAATGTTTACATATTTCACAGATCTGTCCTGGTTGTCATTTATCACATTGGACAGTTATCCTGATTTGGAATAACATGGTTTCAGAGCCTAGCAAGTCCTATCTTCTGATCTTGTAACTTATTTACTCAGTCTATTGCTACTACCATCTTAACCTTCTCTGCGTAAGTATTATTCCTTGATTAACAAATATATCTAACACTACTCTGTATGTTTAGCCAAACTCTTCTGAAGCCTTGGAAAACACAAGTGAATTGCCATTTAAAAAGAAAAAAAAACTTAGAATAATATACTATATTAATACATTCTAGCATTCATAACTGAGAACTATTCTTCCCTTGTTAATGCAGTCTGCCATCATAATCCAGGGCCACAAACCAGTGCCATGTACTTATCGCCTCTGCTTGCAGTCCTCAACCAGAGCCCCATCTGTTTCTTTAAACTAAAATTAAAGGAAATTTCTCTTTACCTCTATTCTTAGACTTCAATCCTGTCAAATATTGTCAGATGCAAAGTTGCGAAAGTTAAAGAAACTTTTATAATATTATCCACAATATTTCAGTTCAACCATGCCAGAATATCTTCACTTAAGGATATCATTTTGGTTTTGCCTTTATCTGAACAAATGTCTTTAAACATACATGAGGAAGACTATGGAGAACAATGGTAGTTGTCTGATTTTAAATTCCTACATACATTCATCCAAATCTGCAGGAATAACAAATAAAAACACATGTACCATATTTTTGGCAACCCTAGGAATCTAACCTTTAAATTACCTGCAAGTTGGGAAATAAATACCTCTTTCCAACAAAGCTCTCAACCAAACTTCAAACTAGAGACTACATGAAAAATATTTGGGGACATTTAGAAATAAGACAGAACACAGACATAAACACTGATAGTAAAAGAAAATCAAATAGTAAGTACAAAACTAATGAATTTTATACTTACTTTTATTCTTAGTAGGAAAGGGTTTAAAGTTGAGGGAGAGCAGAAATATCACCTTTGAGAAAGCATGGGTTCTGGGTATAATCAAGTAAACAAAGAAGGTGAGATTAACCTCGGAGACAAAGTATTGAGGGGAAAGAAAGGGATGAGAGGGGAAATTTAAGAATTCTGAAGTGATAAAATAAAAAGAAAATATGCTTAACTCCCCTTCTCTCACCAAATATCTTCAATTAAAGAAAATTCAATTCCTTTACTCAAGAGAAGAGGGCACTTGTAAACTAGAAATCTTTCCCACCAAAGACTAAATATAAGGAATAAAAAGCAATTGAATGTCTTACAAAGCTACTGTAAGAAGAGAACAGAAAATTTGAATCACAATATCATAGTTGATAATTTTTTCCTCAAAATAATTATATAATCAGAAGAAAATAGTAATACAACACTTCAAATGGAATTACATGTTGTCATTAAAGGATTTTTGGATCTGAAAATATACCTTGAACTAGAAATTTGGAAATTAAAACAGTAGTGGACAAAACTATGAGGAAATTTAATGGTAATTGATTAAACTCAGGGAAGAAATATAAGAAAAAAGAAAAAATCATATCATAAATAACAATTATATTGCAATATGTCCAAGAAGGAATATATTTGTATGAAAATTGAATAAGGAATATTAAAAAAAAATTGGAAAGTAACCATGAGAATAAAAATAATTCAAGAATGGAGTAAAGTAGTCAATGAGAGATATGTAAAGAAGATCTAACACATGAACATTGGGTGCCTAAAGAGAACATCAATACTAGGCTAACTACACAGAATAATGGAAAATATTAAAGTATAACCCAAGGAAACTTTCTGGAAATAAATGACCTGAAAGCATACGTTGTTAGGGCTCATAGGTACCTGGTAATATTGACCAGAACAATCAATTCTGAGACATATTCTAACAAAACTATTAAAATCAAAAGATTGAAAAGTGTCTTAGGACCTCCAGATAGTAAGATAAAATAACTTACAAGGGAAAAAGACTTATTTTTCTTTTAAAAATGTACAAAATAAGTAGCAGGATAGCAACATTCTCAAGAAATATAAAGAAAGAACAGATGAGCCAGGGATTTTATGTCAAGTCAAGCTGTCCTTCAAGTATTAAGGACATAGAAAACCTGTTTGCAGCATTCAATAGCTCCAGAGTATACTGTGCATGTGTGCTGTACCTGAGGATTCCACTGGATGATGAGTATCATCTAACCATAGTTTCCTGTAGAAACTTTGAAAAAAGGGACTGTTGGATCATTTATTATTTTAAATTGTAGAACCAAGACTCAATCAAGGGTGGTAACAATGGTTAAACAAGTATCATGTAAACATTATATGGTTTGACAAATAGAAAAAAAAAATAAGAGAAGAAGAAAAATCAGAGAAGATGGGAGAGAGAAAGGGAAAAATAGATTTAAATCATTGACTGCTGAAAAGGTAATGTTTAGGAGTCAAAAATACCATTTAATATTGACAGACAAAAGAATAAAATATTAAAAGTCAGTGTGAGTGAAAAGATAACCACTAATACCAATGTACCAGCTTACCAAAATTTGAAAAGAAGATCAATATTTATCAAAGAATATACAAAACAAAGAACTCTTTTAGGAATTTGCTCTCACCTTAAACAGTTTTGTGTTGTAGGATTGAATAAATGAGGAAATGAATTGACATTTTGGGGAGCTGCATTTTTAAATAGCTACACAATAGGTTATAATACTCATTACAGTTTGAGAATTCCTGCTGAACATAATGAAGATGAGGGAAAAGATAATTAAAAAAATGAAATGTTCCCCAGTATTAAGTGATACCAAGCTTCATTTGAAAGAGGGCTGAGAAGTAACCATTGCATTGTTTAATGAAAAGATCACTCAGTGAAATGACTGATTTAATGAATCTAAATTGTATACTGTTGGGAAGTGAATAATTAGACACAATAATTGAAGAATACACTTTTAAAAATTGACAATGAGAAAAAATATTTAGAGAGTAATAATATTTTTTACATTTTCATAGTCTTTTTTTTAATGTTTTTATTTTGTTTTGGAATTCTAGCATATCTCAGATATATTAGCTATAGTGATCTAAAGAAATGGGAGTTTTTGGTTCATATTTGGGCCAGAGTTTTGATGGGGAATTGTCTTGTCCTCAGTATGGCTCATATTATTTATAATCATCAAAGTAAAAAAACAACAACAACAACAAAGAAAACTCCAGAAGACTATACAAATCAAATGGAGGAAGAGATAGAAGCCATGGGAATTACAATCTTGCCAAATTTGTCCTAGGTTTTCAAGGGTAAATTTTTAGAGGCTCTGAGAATTATTTGAATGAGAAAGTCCATTCATTGGTGATTAGTGAGCATGCATCAGTATAGAGCAGTAATTAATTTATTATAATTTTATTCCAGTGAATTTGGTTTTTAAGTAAAGTTGATCACTGTGTGCTGGATGCTGCACCAGGCAGGAATTTTATATCCACAAGCATAACAAATTTCAGACCTTTCAATGGAGTGTATTTAATGCAAAACTTCAGGGTTGTTGACTATTCATCTATGATATCCTTTACATATGTGTTTTCAGATGCACAAAATTCAGCCATAAATTATCTCTCATCAATGCCCCCCATGCATCTAACATCCTCCTTATCTTTTCACCTTTACATGGATACATCAGGGATATTGTTGTTTTAATCTGCAACTTTCAGCCTTTTTATATGCTGCTATGATTACCTAGAATGTCTTCCCCCTATTTTTATCCTGGAAAACTCCTATTCATTATATAAAACCCAGCTCAAATAGTCCATCCACAGAGAGGCTCTCTCCAATTCCACAACACTAGGTTTCTATTAAAGCTATAATAGTACTTCCTGAGTTATGTTGTGATTTATCCATTTAGATGATTTTGGTTTTTTACTAAATTTTGAACTCCTTTGTTAGAGGCAGTGCTTGGCTCACAACTTTTATTTAATACTTAAAACCTAACTGATGAATGAATGGATGCATGCATGTATGGATGAAGGGAGAGAGGATAAGCTTAGAACCAATGAATTGGTCCTATTCTCAGTTCAGTTCTCTTATTTTTACAACTCTTGTATAACTGTTACTAATACATCTTCTGCCTTTACTTTCTGTTCTTCACTGATCAAGGTAACTCTTCTTTGTGCATCTGTCATGCAGTGGGGGTAGATCAATCTATTTCTTCTCTGCCCTTATCAGGCAGGAATTAAGGAAAACCTGGAGTTCTTACAGAAAATATATGAGAGTAACCCACATACTTTCAGTCTTGGAGTACTTAAATGGAGATGCCACTACTTGGTATTTGAATTTGCTTTAATTTTCATTTATATGTAGTTAAAAATAAGTGTTTGTATTCATAATATGTGTTTATATACTCTTGTTTGTTAACTTAGTAAAAAAAAAAAATTATCTAGACAGTGTGAAACCTACCTGAATATAATTACCCAGCTTCCCCTGTTCCATCATGGGCATCCTTCAAACTATACTCCTTAGAGAACCTATTGTAATAGGGTTTAGTTATAACTATTACCTACAAATCCCCCCGCCAACACACACACTCACAAAGCACCTAGTACTTTTAAACCAATGAGAAAAAAATTCTGTTTAAAATAATTTTAATGTCATTGTGATTTAATTTGGTCCCTGGATTTAGGGACAAAGCTTAATTCTGCATATGTTCCAGCCTCATGCAAATAGGACCAATCTGGCAACGGAAAAAAAAATGAAATAATAGTTTCCTGCCTACAAGCCACTGCAGTCAAAATGTTAACAAGGATCCCTGATTCCATAAATAAGAGTTTCCTTACCAGTGGCAGAATTTCTAGAAGACTCCTGCTGTAAGCTAGAAAGCTTCAAGCTGAGCTCTTTTTTTAGCGGCACAATGCCCTTAGATAAATTACACTGATGACTGAGTAAAACCCAGGTAATGTGAGACTAGAGTATAGCTAACATTCTTCATGTCATGCACCATTATCAGACTCAATGAAGCAAACCTTTGGAGATCAAAGAATAAACCTTGTCCTCACTGCTTTTTGCTGTGTTGAAAATTTTAACTGCTGGTTAGTCTATTTTTAACTTATTTAAATGGAGCCAACTGCTTCCTAGCTCAGAGGGTGCTGAGCTGAGAAGTAACTGCCTGCTTTGCATGGTCCTATCATCTAAGGATTCAGTGCCCTAGATTTTCTAGGGCAGACCCAGTTTTTAGTACTTACAGGTTTATGACCTGATTTGTGTTCCTTAGCTTCTGTGGAAATAACTTAAAACTAATCTTGTTGGAGAGAGAATTCATATTAGTTGATACTAGATCAAAAATCATGAATACAAAGGATTTAGACCTAATATGATAGGCTATAAACAGCTATACTAGATTCTTGACTTGAAAGGCACATTATAAACAAATATTTAATAAAAAATAGTAAACTAGACAATATTGCCTATTTTGGATTAATTGTTGACCTGTGTTGGTATTAAAATGTTATTAGGGCTAAAAGATTATTTGCCTCTTTGGCCAGCCATCTGTCCTTAGAGTGTCTAAACCCTATGTAAGTTATAAAAATTTGCCCATGGTCCAAGACCACATAGAGTTTACCTACAATCTCTATCTGATAAACATGTTCCAGTTTTCAGAGTGGTGACAGGCACAGTGCAGTCTCTCACTGTATAAATATTTGGGGAATGAGTAAGTAAATGAATGCTGATTTCATGAACACTGGATCCAAGAAGGCAAGGCTACCAATGCAAAACTATCACCTCTAAAGTGCATAGGATATATAGGTTTGCCTTCAAAAAAACAGAACCAGAAAAACTTACAATTAAGTTGGTGAGACAAATCACATTTTTATTAAATGGCAATAAGTTATTCAGGATAGTGGTTATAAAGTTTTTTAACATAAACTCTAACTTTTTCAGGGCCTCTTCAAAATCCTACCATATCCATCATCTTGCTTATCACTCCTTATCTTGCTTATCAGTGTTACATTCTCATGATTACTTTGATGAAGCCTCTACCTCTGCAGACTAAATTACCCATTCCTGAATAAGCCTTATGCTTTATTTCCTTTTCATCATTGTTCATGCTATTCCTTCTAGTTGAACTGCCTTTTCACCAATAGTTTCAATCTTACACGTTCTTCTAGAATCAGCTCAATTCCAATCTCTCCAATGAATCTTCTTTTTCTTGCTTCCAGATCTCAGAGGTCATTCTGAATTCCAACATTATTCATTTGTGCTAATATTCATGTGGCCTTAATATATATAATTTTACTTTTATTAGTTTTTAATAGTTTATATTGTAATAATTTGGACAGTATTTGTGTGTGTTTATTTCATTTCTTTGATAAATATTTATCAAGCTAGGTACTTTTCTAGGCACAACATTGAACAAAACAGATAAAACGTCTGACTTGGTAGAACATATTTTGTTTGTTTTTTCAAGATGTTAACATTTCTCAAGATACTTAAATTAATACATAAAACCAACATTGAAGTACTGATAGATGGCTATAATAAAGTAACATATGTGCATTTCATTGCAACTTCTTTAGATAGTAATCTCTTCAGAAGTGTTTGTATAGAGAAGGTTAGACTCAGCATCTTGAAAGTATCCTAACTGTGAGATGTGCTCAGGTATAAAATAAGCTCTCAAGGCAGCTTAGGGAGCTCCTTTGTGAAGTCTTCTTTCAAATGTTTCAGGCAAACAGCTCAAAAGTGCCTTTTAGGGAGCAATTCTGCTTTGGTGGGCTAATGACCTAATAAAGGGAATGATGTTCTGTCAGTCTTTGAAACACAGCTTAATGATCTAGGATTTTGAGGGCAGAGATTATCTATCTATTTTACTATTGAATACCTAGAGGTCAGCCAAGTGTTTTGGACCTAGTACATGATCAATAAGTGTGTGCTGACCAAATTAAATTGCTTAAATTATTTCTCCTATCATTTGTTCATTGGAATATTAAGTTAGAACAGTGTTAACAATGATTAGATTCTTTAAATTCCATTAAATAAGTTATTATTATATAACAGGTACAAGATTCTGTGCTAGCAGTAGGGTCTTAATTATACTGAATCTTTAGAAATCCTTCTGATTAAGATAACATTGATTTATAACACTATATAAGTTTCATGTGAACAATATTGTATTTATATTTCTGTATACACTACAGTATGCTTACCACCAAAAATTTACTTTCCATTTATTACCACACAGTTGATCTCTTTTATTGATTTCATCCTCCCCTCTGCCCCTTTCCCTCTGGTAACCACTACTTTTTTCTCTGTATTTATGTGTTTGTTTTTGTTTGGTTTGATTTTTGTTTGTTTGTTTTTTATATTCTATATATGAATAAAATTATATGATGTTTGTCTTCCTCTGTCTGATGTAAATATCCCTCAAGGTCCATCCATGTTGTTGCAAATGGAAAGATTTCATCTTTTTTATGGCTGTGTAGTGTCTAGTGTGTGTGTGTGTGTGTGTGTGTGTGTGTGTGTGTGTGTGCACATATACATATATATATATATGCACATACACATACCACATCTTTTTTACCTATTCATTCACTGATGGGCACTTAGGTTGTTTCCATATCTTGGCTATTGTAAATAATGTTGCAAGGAACATTGGGGTGCATATATCTTTCCAAATTAATGTTTCTGTATTCTTTGGAGAAATACACAGAAGTGGAATAGCTGGACCATATGGTAGATCTATTCTTAATTTCGGGGGGAATCTCCATAATGTTTTTCATAGTGGCTACACCAATTTACTTTCCCACCAACAAAGTATGAGATTTCCCTTTTCTCTAACACTGATTATTTCTTGACCTTTTGATAATAGCCATTCTAACAGATGTGAGGTGATATCTCATTTTGGTTTTGATTTACATTTTTCTAATAATTAGTGATGTTGAACATATTTTCATGTACCTAATGGCTATCTGTAAGTCTTTGGAAAAATGTCTATTCAGCTCCTATGTCCAATTTTTATCAAGTTTTGTGTTTCTTTTGTTGTTGAGTTGAATGCATTCTTTCTATATTTTGAATATTAACCCCTTGTCAGATATGTGATTTGCAAACATTTTCTCCCACTTTGTAGGTTGTCTTTTCATTTTTTTCATGGCTTCCTTTGCTGGCAGAAACATTTTAGTCTGATGTCTCCTTTGTTTCTTTTTGCTTTTTTTCTCTTGCCTGAAGAGACATATCTAGAAAGATATTGTTAAGACCAATGCCAAAGAGCATACTGCCTATGTCATCTTCTAGGAGTTTAATGGCTTCAGGTCTTACACTCAAGTCTTTAATCCACATTGAGCTGATTTTTATGTATGGTGTGAGATAGTGGTCTAGTTTTATTTTTTTGCATGAGGCTCCTCCAGGTTTCCCAACACCATTTATTGAAGAAACTATGTATTTGTATGTATATGTATTGTATGTATTGATATTTTCATCCTTTGCTGTAAATTATTTGTCCATACACTTGTGGGTTTATTTCTGGGGTCTCAATTCTTTTCCACTGATACATGTATTTGGTTTTCTGCTAATACCATGGTTTTTTATTACTATAGCTTTGCAAATTAGTTTGACATCAGGGAGTGTGATACCTCCAGCTTTGTTCTTTTCTCTCAGGATTGCTTTGGCTATTTGGGATCTTTTGGGGTTCCTTATAAATTTTAGAATTTTTTGTTCTCTTTCTGTGAAAATTGTCCTTGGGATTTTGATAGGGATTGTGTTGAATTTGTGGATTTATTTATGTAATATGGACATTTTAACAATGTTAATTCTTCCATTCCATTCCATGGACTATCTTTTCATTTAACTGTGCCCTCTTCAATTTCTTTTAAGAATGAATGTCTTATAGTTTTCAGTGTATAGGTCTTTCACCTCTTTGATTAAATTTATTCCTATGTATTTTTATTCTTTTTGTTGTGATTGTAAATGGGATTGTTTTCTTAATTTCTATTTCTGCTAGCTCATTGTTAGCATATAGAAACACAACAGATTTTTGTATGTTGATTTTGTACCCTGCAACTTTACTGTATTCATTTATTATTGTTAATAGTTTTTTGGTGAAGTCTTTAGCATTTTCTTTATATAAAATCATGTCAAGTGCAGTAGTGACAGCTTTACTTCTTCCTTTCCAATGTGGATGCCTTGTTTTCTTACCTAACTGCTCTGCCTAGGACTTCCAATACTATGTTAAACGAGTAATGAGAGTGGGCATCTTAGTCTTGTTCCTGATCCTAGAAGGATAGCTTTCAGTTTTTCACCATTAAGTATGATGTGTGTCATATATGGTCTGTATTATTTTGACGTATATTTCTTCTATAACTTTTTTACTAAGAATTATTATTATAAACAGATATTGAACCTTGTAAAATGCTTTTTCCTGCATCTATTGAGAAGATCATATAGTTTTTACTTTCATTTTGTTAATGTGGTCTATCACACTGATTAATTTTCGGATATTAAATCATATTTGCATCACTGGAATAAGTTCCACTTGTTCATGGTGTATGATCCTTTTAATATATTTTTGTATTTGGTTTACTAATATTTTGTTAATAATTTTTGCATCTATATTCATCAGGGATATTGACCTGTAAATTTATTTTTTGTGTTGTCTTTGTCTGGTTTCGGTATCAGGGAGATGTTGGCCTTGTAAAATGCATTAGGAAGAGTTCCCTTCTCTTCAATTTTTTGGAATAGTTTAAAAAGAATAGGTATTATATCGTCTTTTGATATTTGGTAGAAATCACCTATGAAGCTGTATGGGCATGGACTTTGCTTTTTGGGGATTTTTTGATCTCTGTTTCAATCTCTGTACTAGTGATTAGTCAGTTCAGATTTTCTATTTCATGTTGATAAATCTTGCAAGGTTATATGATTCTAAGAATTTGTTCATTTTTTCTAGGGTGTTCAATTTGCTGGGGTATGACTGTTCATAATATTTTCATATAATTCTTTGTATTTCTGTGGTATCCATTGTTATTTCTCCACTTCCATTTCAGATTTTATTTATCAAAGCCTTTTCTCTTGTTTTCCTTAGTGAGTTTAGCTAAAGGCTTGCCAATTTTGTTTATATTGTCAAAGAACCAGCTCTCAGTTTCATTGCTACTTTCTATTTTTTAGCGTCTATTTCATTTTCAAAATTTTTATTTTATACTGGAATATAGTTGATTTACAATGTTGTGTTAGTTTCAGGTGTAGTGCAAAGCAATTCAGTTATACATATACATGTGCCTATTCTTTATCAGAGTCTTTTCCCATATCGGTTATTACAGAATATTGAGTGGAGTTCCCTGTGCTATATACTAGGTCCTTGTTGATTATCTATTTTATATATAGTAGAGTGTATATCTTAATCCCAACCTCCTAATTTATTCCTCCCCCCCCACCCATATTTCTGCTTTGGTAATCATACATATGTTTTCTAAGTCTGTGAGTCTGTTTTTGTTTTGTAAATAAGTTCATTTGTATTTTTTTTTTTAGGTTCTATATATAAGTGATATCACATGGTATTTGTCTTTTTCTGTCTGACTTACTTTACTTAGTATGGTAATCTCTAGGTCCATCCATGTTGCTGCAAATGGCATTATTTCATTCTTTTTTATGGCTGAGTAATATGCCATTGTATGTATGTACAACATCTTCTTCACCCATTCATCTGTTGACAGACGTTTAGGTTGCTTCCATATCTTGACTATTGTAAATAGTGCTGCAATGAACATTGGGTCACATTTATCTTTTTCAGTTATGGCTTTCTCTGGATATATCCCCATGCGTGGGATTGCTGGATCAATATGGTAGCTCAATTTTGTATTTTTAGGAACTTCCATACTGTTCTCCATACTGTACAAATTTACATTGCCACCAACAGTGTAGGAGGGTTCTCTTTTCTCCACACCTTTTCCAGCATTTATTGTTTGTAGATTGTTTGATGATGGCCATTCTGACTGGTGTGAGTTGATACCTCATTGTAGTTTTGATTTGCATTTCTCTAATAATTAACGATGTTGAGCAAATTTTATGTGTTTTTTGGTCATCTGTATGTCTTCTTTGGAGAAATGTCTATTTAGATGTTCTGTCTATTTTTTGATTGAGTTGTTTGTTCTTTTGATATTGAGCTGCATAAGCTGTTTGTGTATTTTGGAGATTAATTCCTTGTAGGTCGCATCATTTGCAAATATTTTCTCCCATTCTGTGGGTTGTCTTTTCATTTTGCATATGGTTTCCTTTGCTGTGCAAAAGCTTTTAAGTTTAATTAGGTCCCATTTGTTTATTTTTGTTTCTATCTTCATTACTCTAGGAGGTGGATCAAAAAAGATATTGCTGAGATTTATAGCAAAAAGTGTTCTGCCTTTGTTCTCCTCTAAGAGTTTTATAGTATCTTGTCTTACATTTAGGTCTTTAATCCATTTTGATTTTATTTTTGTGTATGGAGTTAGAGAATTTTCTAATTTAATTCTTTTACATGTGGTTGTCCAGTTTTTCCAGCACCACTTATTGAAGAGGATATCTTTCCTCAAGGGGCTTTATTCACTCTGTAAAGTCAACCTTAATTCCTTAAAACTGTCTGGTCATATCTGAATCTATGCACACCTCTCTCAAATCTAGCAGTCTAGTCAAATTCTTATTAATATAACCAATATTTTCAATTATCTCCTGTAACCAGGCAAACAGATTCTCACTGAATTTATGCAAATAACTAACTATATTGTCATAAAAAATACTGGAGGGATAAGGTAAGGAGAAAAACTAAGCATTTCATCTTTTACAAAAAAATGCTTAGAGATGTACACTTCAAAAAATTTCTGTAAGTCATAGATGGCATAAAAGAAAAGGTTCCTTTAAATCTGGTAAAACAAAACATTAAGGATCCAGCAATGTTTCAAACTAAAAGTCATAAAAATTATAATCATCTTCCTCAGTTAATTCAGTCCCATGTAACTAATACTTTGTTTTTCTTGAATTTAGTTTTTCCATTATTTATAGAAGTTTTTACTCAGTTCAGTTTTATTATTTTAAAGTTATCAGAAACTTGTACTTGTCAAAAGTCTTTTCCATGAGTCTTCTTTATTTATTTATTTATTTTTAGCTGTGTTGGGTCTTTGTTTCTGTGCGAGGGCTTTCTCTAGTTGTGGCGAGCGGGGGCCACTCTTCATCGCGGTGCGCGGGCCTCTCACTGTCGCGGCCTCTCTCGTTGCGGAGCACAGGCTCCAGACGCGCAGGCTCAGTAGTTGTGGCTCACGGGCTTAGTCGCTCCGCGGCATGTGGGATCTTCCCAGACCAGGGCTCGAACCCGTGTCCCCTGCATTGGCAGGCAGACTATCAACCACTGCGCCACCAGGGAAGCCCCATGAGTCTTCTTTAAAATGAAGCACTTTTGCAGGAACATTTTTGCATGAACATCTGAATAAAACAATAATTATCTGTGAATGACAAAAGATAAAAATGCTTATTGTTATAGATCTGATGAGAGTTCATTAAAATGGAGTTGAGAAGGAAATTTGGTTATTTCTGCCATATACAATATCTTAAAATGATAACTGGAATTGTAATGATAACATTGTTCCAGAGTATACCAGACTTTAGGAACAAAGTCTGGAACACTTATGTAACTATAAAAATACAACATGAAGAAAGTGTAGTATTATATCTTATTTGACAATAATTCCTATATAATATAACATATCAGCCTAATTAATGTAGCATCTCTTTTTCTTTTTATAAGGAGACAGAACAAATCTTTTGTGATTTTCCATGGACTCTCTTGAAAATCCCAAAGTTAGTTTGAAGTAAAAAATCTTCATCTGGAATTTGATTTTGGGAAGTTTGTTAAAACTATCAAAAAGATTTTAAAACAGTCAAATAAGATCATAGTCACTGTGAAACAATACTTAGTTATCCATTTAACTATAGTGACAAAGACTTTGCCGACAAATACAGGAAGTTAAATATTAATAGTTGTACCAAAACCTTAGCTTTTTAAATAGGGAAGATTCAGGTTTCTTAATCTATTAAAGATAAAGACATAGAAGATTATTTTGACAAGACACAAATTCTTTGTTTTCTAGGAAGATTATTTAAAAAGTAAAGAAAAATATTTTACCATCTCTTATCAAAAGCGGACTAATAGTTCAAGAGATCTTTTTCCTTTTAACAAAAGAGAAAACCGTATTCTAATTCTGTACCAATTTACTTTTAATATTAAAAACTATTTAACTTAATTAAATTTATTCTAATTCTAGCCATATTGAACACACATTAAAATTTCCTTCAAAAATTCATTTTCCACAAACATTCTCCAACTTTCTTTTTTGCATTTAGATTTTGAACCATGTTTTTCCTCTTTCCCATTTGGAAATAACCAGTTTCTCTTTATGAAAAAAACCCAAAAACTTTTATTTTCCTTAACAAAATGCATTTCCACTTTTTATACTTCTTTTACTGAAAACACACGTTTTACTTTCTTGCATATGGAGATATTTCACTTCCTATTTCTAGTCAAATTAGTCTCATATATTAGAATATTTTTAACTCTTAGAAACCTTTAATTTTCAAGTGAAAGCTAAGAAGTGAGCAATTGTGAACTGTATTAACATTCTGTGGCTTGACAAATTTATAAATACCTTTCATAATTTCTAGAAACATATTCTTTCTCATGGGAAGTTTCTCAGCATACCACAAAACATGTTTACTAGTAAACACAAATATCCTTAATTCTTCTGTAAAAAGGAAGCAAAAGTGGGTAAACCTATGCTCAGCATTAATGTTTCAGTATTTTATCTTATTTGGAAATGATCTTGATATTCAATGAATTTAACTTATTTCATCATTTAACATAACCAAGCAAAACTTTAAAGTGTCAGGTTACCAAAAAATTGAAGGAAACTATTTTAAAAGTTCACCTAAAAACATTTTATCCTACTTACATTATTCAATTTAGTCTGTCTTAACAAGTATGTTAAATATATTTCATGAGACATTAGATAGTTAGCAATTATCCCAAACTATTTTTCTTGATGAGACAAATTTTGTAAGAGATAACATGAACTCATTGACCTTTATTAAGCCTACATAGAATAAAAGTAGTGTACTTAATGGTGATAACCTTAAAGACATACCTGTTTTAATTAAACCAACAAATTTAAACTAGCATTAATACTAAATATTTTCTCACACCACAGGTACCTGAAATTTATTGGGGTTATTTTCTATTATGTTTCTGAGAATTTAATTTATATAAGTGCTTAATTTGCTGTAAGCCAATAATAATAGAGCTCTTTTACAGATTACTTTTAGTGGTATCCTCCAGAGGTAGAACATATCACACATCTATAACACACACACATGTATATATATATGGACATATATAAACATATAGACAGACAGAAACAAATGCCTTATAACTTGGATTTTAAAATTTTAACCATGAATTAAGTACAATAATAGAAAATTCACTAGCTTTAAAAGAAGTTGAATCTAAGCTTTTTTTCCAGTAGATGGAATGCTAAGATTACATGCTCAGATGGCTAAAACTATTTATAATATTTGTGGAGAAGACATTTAAGATTTTTTACTTGCCTAAGTTTCAAATGACCTTTACTCCTTTCATTTTCCTTATGATAAGAATTATTTTCTGAAGTTTGTAGAACATTTATATCTCAAAGTCACGGGGAAAGAACGCAAGTTCCTTCAAGAAGGACTTCAGTATCCTCAGGACAGAATTTTTGCATACTTACAAGCCTTTTGAGATAAATAGGGAAAGTTTTTGGATTGGTAAAAAGAAAGAGTGGACATTGAAATGACTAGAGAGCAGAATTTCTAGTTTTGTTAAAGTTTTTAAGAAAAGAATAGGTGTCTTTAATTCCTTAATGAATTGAGTTGTAACTTAAATGACATTATTGGTAGATCTACCCCCCATAAATTCTTTTACAAGTACTTAAAAAGTTCTTGGGCTTCCCTGGTGGCGCAGTGGTTGAGAATCCGCCTGCCAATGCAGGGGACGCGGGTTCGAGCCCTGGTCTGGGAGGATCCCACATGCCGCGGAGCAACTAGGTCCGTGAGCCACAATTACTGAGCCTGCACGTCTGGAGCCTGTGCTCCGCGACAAGAGAGGCCATGATAGTGAGAGGCCCGTGCACCGCGATGAAGAATGGCCCCCGCTTGCCGCAACTAGAGAAAGCCCTCGCACAGAAACGAAGACCCAACACAGCCAAAAATAATAAATAAATAAATAAAATTAAAAAAAAAAAAAAAAAAGTTCCCCCACCACCCAGGTAGACAGTTTTATTTTAGATTGGGGGAGAAGACCTAAAAAAAATCTATCAGGTTTTGCAGCTTGGCCAATTTATGACCACAGAGCTACTTTGTAGTTTCTAGCCAGTATAAACATTAAACACTTACAGAAGTACTGAACAACACCCTGGGCTCAAGATGTGCCCTCAAGAGAATGAAAAAAATATTAATCTTCAAAAGATCTAGAGCCACTCCCAAAGATCAGTAGCCAATGGCCTGGATTTGAAAAGGAAGGGACAACATGAATTTTTATTCCTCTCTCACTCTTCCAGGGATTACAGAGAGAGATCTAGAAAAGCTGACTCTGGCAAGAATTCTCAACCTTACCCAGCTTCTGCTAGTTTTTCAAGATCCCATTAACAGGATCTAAGTGAGGTTTAAAGTAGAGAGTGTAGCTCTGGTATTTATTAGAATCTGACAAGATTTTCCAATAATTTTAATTTCAGTTTTTCTTCGCCGTTTAAGAGAATAACATAGCAGTTTACCAGAAAATCCTTCAGCAGTGTCTCCTCAGATCTGGGGGCGGGGGGGGGTGCGGCTCATAAGAGGACTCTCCTTTGAGGGTAGATGTGGTAGTATCTGTAAGGCTACTAATTTGGCAGACTTTTGTTTACAGTCTTGTAGTCTCTTTAGACTAGGAAGACAATTCAGAAAGAGGATTACTAGAATGAGTACTCAAACAAAGGAGGATAGAGGGGAACAGTAGGAGTGATGCCAGTCTTATAGTTTTTTGTTTCAGGTGTCTAATGTGTCTAATTTTTATTAGCTTTTTGCAATGAATATTTCAATGAAGATTTTTTTTAGCTTTATGGAGGTTTCTGGATACCAAATAAAATAGGTATTCCATTCTGTTTCTTTGATTTGGGAACCTTTGCTTTTATTTCTTTTTTAAACATCTTTATTGGAGTATAAGTGCTTTATAATGGTGTGCTAGTTTCTGCTTTATAACAAAGTGAATCAGCTATACATATATATATATCCCTACATCTCCTCCCTCTTGCATCTCCCTCCCATCCTCCCTATACCACCTCACTAGGTGGACACAAAGCACCAAGCTGATCTCCCTGTGCTCTGTGGCTGTTTCCCACTAGCTATCTGTTTTACATTTGGTGGAGTATATATGTCCATGCCACTCTCACTTTGTCCCAGCTTACGCTTCCCCCTTTCCGTGTCCTCAAGTCTATTCTCTACATTGGCATCTTTATTCCTGTCCTGTCCCTAGGTTCTTCAGAATCTTTCTTTCTTTTTTTTTGTTTTTTTTTTTTAGATTCCACATATAGGCGTTAGCATATGGTATTTGTTTTAATCTTTCTGATTTACTTCACTCTGTATAACAAACTCTAGGTCCACCCACCTCACTACAGATAGCTCAATTTCATTTCTTTTTATGGCTGAGAAATATTCCATTGTATATATGTGCCACATCTTCTTTATCCATTCAACTGTCGATGGACACTTAGGTTGTTTCCTTGTCCTGGTTATTGTAAATAGAGCTGCAATGAACATTGTGGTATATGACTCTTTTGGAATTATGGTTTTCTCAGGGTATATGTCCAGTAGTGGGATTTCTGGTTCATATGGTAGTCCTATTTCTAGATTTTTAAGGATCCTCCATACTGTTCTCCATAGTGGCTGTATCAATTTACATTCCCACCAACAGTACAAGAGGTTTCCCTTTTCTCCATATCCTCTCCAGCATTTATTGTCTGTAGATTTTTCATGATGGCCATTCTAACTGCTGTGAGGTGATACCTCATTGTAGTTTTGATTTGCATTTCTGTAATGATTAGTGATGTTATCATCACTAATGATGAGCATCCTTTCATGTGTTTGTTGGCAATCTGTATATCTTCTTTGGAGACATGTCTATTTAGGTCTTCTGCCCATTTTTGGATTGGGTGTTTTGTTTTTATTGATACTGAACTGCATGCGCTGCTTGTAAATTTTGGAGATTAATCCTTTGTCAGTTGCTTCATTTGCAAATATTTTCTTCCATTCTGAGGGTTCTCTTTTCGTCTTATGTTTTCCTTTGTTGTTCAAAAGCTTTTTAAGTTTCATTAGATCCCATTTGTTTTCATTTCCATTTCTCTAGGAGGTGGGTCAAAAAGGATCTTGCAGTGATTTATGTCATAGACTGTGCTGCCTATGTTTTCCTCAAAGAGTTTTATAGTGTCTGGCCTTATATTTAGGTCTTTAATCAATTTTGAGGTTTTTTTTGTATATGGTGTTAGGGAGTGTTCTAATTTCATTCTTGAAATATAGGTGTCCAGTTTCCCCAACACCACTTATTGAAGAGGCTGTGTTTTCTCCAATGTATATTCTTTCAACCTTTGTCAAAGATAAGGTGACCACATGTACATGGCTTTATCTCTGGGCTTTCTCTCCTGTTCCATTGATCTATATTTCTGTTTTTGTGCCAGTACCATACTGTCTTGATTACTGTAGCTTTGTAGTATAGTCTGAAGTCAGGGAGCCTGATTCCCCCAGCTCCGTTGTTCTTTTTCAAGATTGCTTTAGCTATTCAGAGTCTATTATGTTTCCATACAAATTGTGAAAGTTTTTGTTCTAGTTCTGTGAAAAATGTCATTAGTAGTTTGTTAGGTATTGCATTGAATACGTAGATTGCTTTGGGTAGTATAGTCATTTTTGCAATATTGATTCTTCCAATCCAAGAACATGGTATATATCTCCATATGTTTGTATCATGTTTAATTTCTTTCATCAGTGTCTTATAGTTTTCTGCATACCAGTCGTTTGTATCCTTTTCTTGGTTTATTCCTAGGTATTATATTCTTTTTGTTGCAATGATAAATGAGAGTATTTCCTTAATCTCTCTTTCAGTTTTTTCATCATTAGTATATAGGAATGCAAGAGATTTCTGTGCATTAATTTTGTATCCTGCTACTTTACCAAATGCATTGATTAGCTCTAGTAGTTTTGTGGCAGCATATTTGAGATTCTCTATGTACAATAACATGTCATCTGTAAACAGTTACAATTTTACTTCTTCTTTTCTGATTTGGATTCTTTTTATTTCTTTCTCTTCTCTGATTGCTTTGGCTAAAACTTCCAAAGCTATGTTGAATAATAGTAGTGAGAGTAGACAACCTTGCCTTCTTCCTAATCTTAGAGGAAATTGTTTCAGTTTTTCACAATTGAGAATGAGGTTGGCTGTGGGTTTGTCATATATGCCCTTTATTATGTTGAGGTAAGTTCCTTCTATGCCTACTTTCTGGAGGGTTTTTTATCATAAATGGGTGTTGAATTTTGTCAAAAGCTTTTTCTGCATCTATTGAGATGATTATATGGTTTTCCTCCTTCAATTTGTTAATATGGTGTATCACATTGATTGATTTGCATATATTGAAGAATGCTTGCATTCCTGGGATAAACCCCACTTGATCACAGTGTACAATCCTTTTAATGTGCTGTTGGATTCTGTTTGCTAATATTTTGTTGAGGATTTTTGCATCTATGTTCATCAGTGATCTTCACCTGTAGTTTCCTTTGTTTGTGACATCTTTGTCTGGTTTTCGTATCAGGGTGATGGTGGTCTCATAGAATCAGTTTGAGAGTTTTCCTCCCTCTGCTATATTTTGGAAGAGTTTGAGAAGATAGCTGTTAGTTCTTCTCTAAATGTTTGATAGCATTTCCCTGTGAATGGGCTGGCCCTGGGCTTTTGTTTGTTGGAAGATTTTTAATCACATTCTCAATTTCAGTGCTTGTGATTGGTCTGTATATATTTTCTATTTCTTCCTGGTTCAGTCTCTAAACGTTCTGCTTTTCTAAGAATTTGTCCATTTCTTCCAGGTTGTCCATTTTTTTGGCATATAGTTGCTTGTAGTAATCTTTCATTATCCTTTGTATTTCTGCCATGTCAGTTGTTACTTCTCCTTTTTCATTTCTAATTCTATTGTTTTGAATCTTCTCCCTTTTTTTCTTGATGAGTCTGGCTATTGGTTTATCAATTTCGTTTTTCTTCTCAAAGAACCAGCTTTTAGTTTTATTGATCTTTGCTCTTGTTTCCTTCATTTCTTTTTCATTTATTTCTGATCTGAACTTTATGATTTCTTTCCTTCTGTTAACTTTGGGGATTTTTTTCTTCTTTCTCTAACTGTTTTAGGTGTAAGGTTAGATTATTTATTTGAGATGTTTCTTGTTTCTTGAGGTAGGATTTTATTGCTATAAACTTCCAACTTAGAACTGCTTTTCCTGCATTTTATAAATTTTGGGTCATTGTGTTTTCATTGTCTTTCATTTCTAGGTAATTTTTTGATTTCCTCTTTGATTTCTTCCATGATCTCTTGGTTATTTACTAGTGTATTGTTTAACCTCCATGTGTTTGCATTTTTTACAGATATTTTCCTGTAGTTGATGTTTAGTCTCATATGGTTGTGGTTGGAAAAGATACTTAGTACAATTTTAATTTTCTTAAAATTACCAAGGCTTGATCTGTTGCCCAAGATATGATCTCTCCTGGAGAATGTTCTGGGAGCACTTGACAAGAAAGTGTATTCTGTTGTTTTTGGATGGAATGTCTTATAAATACCAATTAAGTCCATCTTGTTCAATATATCATTAACAGCTTGTGTTTCCTCATTTATTTGCATTTCGATGATCTGTCTAGTGGTGAAAGTGGGGTTTTAAAGTCTCCTACTATAATTGGGTTACTGTCAATTTCTCCTTTTATGGCTGTTAGCATTTGCCTTATGTATTGAGGTCCTCCTATGCTGGGTGCATAAATATTTACAATTGTTACATCTTTTTCTTGGATTGATCCCTTGATCATTATATAGTGTCCTTCTTTGTCTCTTGTAATACTCTTTATTTAAAGTCTATTTTGTCTGTATGAGAATTGCTACTCCAGCTTCGTTTGATTTCCATTTGCATGCAATATCTTTTCTCCCCTCTCACTTTCAGTCTATATATGTCCCTAGGTCTGAAGGGGGTCTCTTGTGGACAGCATATATACTGGTCTTGTTTTTGTATCCATTCAACCAGTCTACGCCTTTTGTTTGGAGCATTTAATCCATTTACATTTAAGGTAGTTATTGATATGTATTTTCCTATTACCATTTTCTTAATTGTTTTGGGTTTGTTATTATAATTTTTTTCCTTCTCTTGTGTTTCTTGCCCAGAGAAGTTCCTTTAGTGTTTGTTATAAAGGTGGTTTGGTGGTGTTAAAGTCTCTTACCTTTTGCTTGTATGTAAAAATTTTAATTTCTCCATCAAATCTGCATGAGATCTTTGCTGGATAGAGTAATCTTGTTTGTAGGTTTTTCCCTTTCATCACTTTAAATATGTCCTGCTCCTCCCTTCTGGCTTGCCGAGTTTCTGCTGAAAGATCAGCTGTTAACCTTATGGGGATTTCCTTGTATGTTTTTTGTTGTTTTTCCCTTGGTGCTTTTAATATTTTTTCTTTGTATTTAATTTTTGATAGTTTGATTAATATGTGTCTTGGTGTGTTTTTCCTTGGGTTTATTCTGTATGGGACTCTGCACTTCCTGGACTTGATTAACTATTTCCTTTCCCATATTAGGGAAGTTTTCAACTATAATCACTTCAAATATTTCCTCAGTCCCTCTCTTTTTCTCTTCTTCTGGGACGCTATAATTCGAAAGCTGGTATGTTTAATATTGTCCCAGATGTCTCTGAGACTGTCCTCAATTCTTTTCTTTTTTTTTTTTTGCTCTGCATTTGTTATTTCCACTATTTTATCTTCCAGGTCACTTATCCATTCATCTACCTCAGTTATTCTGCTATTGATTCCTTCTAGAGAATTTTTAATTTCATTTATTGTGTTGTTCAATGTCATTTGTTTCCTCTTTAGTTCTTCTAGGTCCTTGTTAAATGTTTCTTGTATTTTCTCTATTCTATTTCCAAGATTTTGGATCATCTTTACTGTCATTACTATGAATTCTTTTTCAGATAGACTGCCTATTTCCTCTTCATTTTTTGTTCTGGTGGGTTTTTACCTTGCTCCTTCATCTGCTCTGTGTTTCTCTGTTTTCTCATTTTGCTTAACTTACTGTGTTTGGGGTCTCCTTTTCACAGGCTGCAGGTTCGTACTTCCTATTGTTTTTGGTGTCTGCCTCCAGTGGCTAATGTTGGTTCAGTTGATTGTGTAGTCTTCCTGGGGAGGGGACTGGTGCCTGTGTTCTGGTGGATGAGTCTGGATATTGTCTTTCCGGTGGGCAGGACCGTGTCCAGTGGTGCGTTTTGGGGTGTCTTTGATTTTATTATGATTTTGGGCAGCCTCTCTGCTAATAGTTGAGGTTGTGTTCCTGTCTTGCTAGTTGTTTGGCTTAGGGTGTCCAGCACTGTAGCTTGCTGGTCGTTGAGTGCAGCTGAGTCTTAGCATTGACGTGGAGATCTCTGGGAGAGCTTTTGCTATTTGATCTTACATGGAGCCAGGAGGTCTCTGGTGTACCAATGTCCTGAACTTGGCTCTCCCACCTCAGAGGCATAGGCCTGACACCTGGGAGGAGCACAGAGGCCCTGTCAGCCACATGGCTCAGAAGAAAAGGGAGAAAGAAAGAAAGAAAAGAAAAGAAAGGTATTAAAATACAAGTTATAAAATTAAAATGTAATTTAAAAGAAGAAAAAAAAAAAACCAAAACAAGAAAAAAAAAAAAAGGACAGACAGAACCCTAGGACAAATGGTAAAAACAAAGCTCTACAGACAAAATCACACAACAAAACATACACACACACACTCAGGAAAGGAGAAAAAGGAAAAAAATATATCTTTCGGGAAGTCTGAAGTCTTCTGCCAGTGTTCAGTAGGTATTTTGTAGGAGTTGTTCACATGTAGATGTATTTCTGATACATGTGGGGAGGAAGGTGATCTCCACGTCTTACTCCTCCCTCATCTTGAAGGTCTCCTGAAACCTTTGCTTTTAAATGCACTTCTTAAATGAACAGTTTTGTCTAACTGGAACATTCCCCGTCATGGCCACTGTAATTCTAGGTTGTTTTTAGTAAGATTTTGTCATTTCTGTAGACACTTATATCTTCTGGAAAACAGTTTTTAGACATAAAATAAGCAGGTGTGCCAGAAGTTTACACACTTGACTCTTTGGAACTTAAGGACCCCATTTAATTAATTAATTAATTAGCTAAGTCTTTGGGTCTCTCAAAGCCAAATTAAATACCTAAGGGGGTTGTGCTGCTGCATTGGAGATTGTGTGGTGTTTTACAATTTGCCTCATTTTTCAGAAATTTTCTTGATGTTGGCAGGTGACTTAGTGTCAATTTAATGCATTTCATGACCAACTTATCCTAACGCAAGAGTTCTTGAGTTAGTTGGTGAGCACTGTAACACCTTCTAAGTGCTTGATCCATACCTGTCAATTTTTGCAGGATTTTGTTTGTTTGTTTGATTTTGGGGTTTTTTTGTTGTTGTTGTTTTTTTGCTTCCAAGCCAAGATTCACACTAGCAGTAGCCTTTATCTAACAAAAGAGACAAATAAACTTGCACCTTAACTGGCAATAACCAAGAGATGTTACCATGGCCTGGCAAAGATAAGACCCTGTGTGCAACACTAGCAATTTCCAACGTGGACCTGGGGATCAGGGAATGTATTGAACTAGCACACCCTATAGAGTGGGTACCACAGGCTAATTCCAAACAAACAGGGAACTCAGTTGTCACCAGCAGTTCCCAATGTGAAATCTGGACATAGAATCAAGGACTGGGGTTTCCAATCTAATGGGGAATTGGGGTCTTACTACTAGTAGTTTCCAGTGTGAAACTAGTGATTCCAAATAGGGAACTGACTGTAAAGCCAATTAGATTGGGAGCTGGATGCAGAGTAGAGCTCTGAACTGAGAGGAATTTATCCATGGTCTTCAGAAAAGCTGAGAAAAATAGAGAAATCAAAAAGGTTCTCAGGTACATGACTGTATTTCTTGTTGTCTCTGAAAGGTCAGAAGTTTCCTTTGGTCCTATCACTGCCACGGAATCTGTTAAAATACAAAATCCGATGGAGTAAATGTAAAGATCTTATTGGCTTTGTTCATTGATTTATGAATCAGGCAGCATTTTGCTTAGAAAACAGGTAGGAGCTACAAAGACCTTTACAATATGGAAGACTTTTATGGGCAGAAAGGGGACATGACAAGAAAAGAGTGTATTGTCAGGCAAGGTCACCTTTCTTTGGAGAACAGAAGAAGTCTATTGGGCAGATTAGAAGAGTATGTTGTTGTTAATTTTATTACTACCATTTTTTAATTGTTTGATCCCTGTCTGGAAAAATGTAATTGCTTTTTGCTTATTTTTCTTAATCCAGACATTTAATAAAACTCAATTTTAAAAAATAGGTCTTTAGATTCATTTTTTTTGAATTTTTGAATTTTATTTATTTATTTATTTATACAGCAGTTTCTTATTAGTTATCCATTTTATACATATTATTGTATATATGTCAATCCTAAACTCCCAGTACATCACACCACCATCACCACCCCCCGATGCCACTTTCCTCCCTTGTTGTCCATAAGTTTGTTCTCTACATCAGTGTCTCAATTTCAATATTTATGCACCTTACATAGGAGCACCTCAATACAGAAGACAAATGCTAACAGCCATAAAAGGGGAAATCAACAGTAACACAATCATAGTAGGGGACTTTAAAACCCCACTTTCACTACTGGACAGATCATCTAAAATTAAAATAAATAAGGAAACACAAACTTTAAATGATACCTGAAACAAGATGCACCTAATTGATATTTATAGGACGTTCCATCCAAAAACAGCAGATTACACTTTCTTCTCAAGTGCTCCTGGAACATTCTCCAGGATAGATCACATCTTGGGTCACAAATCAAGCATTGGCAATTTTAAGAAAATTGAAATTGAATCAAATAACTTTTCCCGAACACAACGCTATGAGATTAGATATCCATTACAGGAAAAAAATTTGTAAAAAATACAAACACATGGAGGTTAAAGTATACACTACTAAATAACCAAGAGATCACTGAAGAAATCAAAGAGGAAATCAAAAAATACCTAGAAACAAATGAGAATGAAAACACGACAACACAAATCCTATGGGATGCAGCAAAAGGAATGCTAAGAGGGAAGTTTATAGCAATACAGTTCTACCTCAAGAAACAATAAACATTTCAAATAAACAACCTAACCTTACACATAAATCACTTAGAAAAAGAAGAACAAAAAAAAACCCCAAAGTTAGCAGTAGGAAAGAAATCATAAAGTTCAGATCAGAAATAAATGAAAAAGAAATGGAGGAAACAATAGAAAACATCAATAAAACTAAAAGCTGGTTCTTTGAGAAGATAAACAAAATTGATAAACCACCAGCCAGACTCATCAAGAAAAGAAGGCAGAAGACTCAAATCTGTAGAATTAGAAATGAAAAGGGAGAAGTAACAACAGACACTGCAGAAATACAAAGGATTATGAGAGATTACTACAAGCAACTATATGCCAATAAAATGGACAACCTGGAAGAAATAGACAAATTCTTAAAAAAGCACAAACTTCTAAGACTGAACCAGGAAGAAATAGAAAATATAAACAGACCCATCACAAGCACTGAAGTTGAGACTTTGATTAAAAATCTTCCAACAAAAGAAAGCCCAGGACCAGACGGCTTCAAAGGTGAATTATGTCAAACATTCAGAGAAGAGCTAACACCTTTCTCAAACTTTTCCAAAATAGAGCAGAGAGAGGAACACTCCCAAACTCATTATATGAGGCCACCATCACCCTGATACCAAAACCAGACAAAGATGTCACAAAGAAAGAAAACTACAGACCAATATCACTGATGAACATAGATGCAAAAATCCTTAACAAAATACGAGTAAACAGAATCCAACAGCACATTAAAAGGATCATACACCATGATCAAGTGGGGTTTATCCCAGGAATGCAAGCATTCTTCAATATATTCAAATCAATCAATGTGAAAAACCATATTAACAAATTGAAGGAGAAAAACCATATGATCATCTCCATAGATGCAGAAAAAGCTTTTGACAAAATTCAACACCCATTTATGATAAAAACCCTCCATAAAGTAGGCACAGAGGGAAGTTACCTCAACATAATAAAGGCCATATATGACAAACCCACAGCCAATATCTTTCTCAATGGTGAAAAAACTGAAACAAGTTCCTCTAAGATCAGGAACAAGACAAGGCTGTCCACTCTCACCACTATTTTTCAACATAGTTTTGTAAGTTTTAGCCACAGCAATCAGAGAAGAGAAAGAAATAAAAGGAATCTAAATCAGAAAAGAAGAAGTAAAGCCGTCACTCTTTGCAGATGAGATGATACTATACATAGAAAATCCTAAAGATGCTACCAGAAAACTACTGGAGCTAACCAATGCATTTGGTAAAGTAGCAGGATACAAAATTAATGCACAGAAATCTCTTGCATTCCTACGCACTAATGATGAAACATATGGAAGAGAAATTGCAACAAAAAGAATATAATACCTAGGAATAAACCTACCTAAGGGGACAAAAGACCTGTATGCAGAAAACTATAAGACACTGATGAAAGAAATTGCAGATGATACAAACAGATGGAGAGATATACCATGTTCTTGGTTTGGAAGAATCAACATTGTGAAAATGACTATACTACCTAAAGCAATCTACAGATTCAATGCAATCCCTATCAAACTACCAATGGCATTTTTCACAGAACTAGAACAAAAAATTTCACAATTTGTATGGAAACACAATAGACCCCGAATAGCCAAAGCAACCTTGAGAAAGAAAAACGTAGCTGGGGGAATCAGACTCCCTGACTTCAGACTATACTACAAAGCTATAGTAATCAAGACAGTATGGTACTGGCACAAAAACAGAAATATAGATCAATGGAACAGGATAGAAAGCTCAGAGATAAAACCATGCACATATGGTCATCTTATCTTTGACAAAGGAGGAAAGAATATACAATGGAGAAAAGACAGCCTCTTCAATAAGTGTTGCTGGGAAAATTGGACAGCTACATTTAAAAGAATGAAATTAGAACACTCCCTAACACCATACACAAAAATAAACTCAAAATCCGTTAAAGACCTAAATGTAAGGCCATACACTATAAAACTCTTAGAGGAAAACATACGCAGAACACTCTATGACTTAAATCACAGCAAGATCCTTTTTGAATCACCTCCTAGAAAAATGGAAATAAAAACAAAAATAAACAAATGGGACCTAATGATACTTAAAAGCTTTTACACAGCAAAGGAAAACCTAAACAACATGAAAAGACAACCCTCAGAAAGGGAGAAAATATTTGCAAATGAAGCAACTGACAAAAGATTAATCTCCAAAATTTACAAGCAGCTTATGCAGCTCAATATCAAAAACACAAACAACCCAATCCAAAAATGGGCAGAAGACCTAAATACACATTTCTGCACAGAAAGTATACATATTGCCAACAAACACATGAAAGGATGCTCAACATCACTAATCATTAGAGAAATGCAAATCAAAACTGCAATGAGGTATCACCTCACAGCAGCCAGAATGGCCATCATGAAAATATCTACAAAGAATAAATGCTGGAGAAGGTGTGGAGAAAAGGAGACCCTCTTGCACTGCTGGTGGGAATGTAAATTGATACAGCCACTATGGAGAACAGTATGGAGGTTCCTTAAAAACGAAAAATAGAAGCACCATACAACCCAGCAATCCCACTACCGGGCATATACCCCGAGAAAACCATAATTCAAAAGAGTCATGTACCACAATGTTCATTGCATCTCTATTTACAACAGCCAGGACATGGAAGCAATCTAAGTGTCCATCGACCAATGAATGGATAAAGAAGATGTGGCACATATATACAATGGAATATTACTCAGCCATAAAAAGAAACGAAATTGAGTTATTTGTAGTGAGGTGGATGGACCTAGAGACTGTGATACAGAGTGAATTAAGTCAGAAAGAGAAAAACAAATACTGTATGCTAACACATATATATATGGAATCTAAAAAAAAAAAAAAAAAGGTTCTGTAGAACCTATGTGCAAGACAGGAGTAAAGACACAGATGGAGAGAATGCACTTGAGGACGTGGGGAGTTAGAAGGGTGAGCTGGGACAAAGTTTGTTAGTGGCATGGACATATATACACTACCAAATGTAAAATACAGAGAGTGGAAAGCAGCCGCATAGCACAGGGAGATCAGCTCATGCTTTGTGACCACCTAGAGCGGTGGGATAAGGAGGTGGTAAGGAGACCCAAGGGAGAGGAGAGATATGGGGATATATGTGTACGTATAGCTGATTGACTTTGTTATAAAGAGTAAACTAACACACCATTTTAAATTATACTCCAATAAAGATGTTTAAAAAATAATGAATTATTGGTTCACAGGACAGATTTAAATTTACTGTATCCAAGGAAGGTGATATCAATGCTCAAAACACAATTTTGATAGCTCTGAATCTAACAGGGTGTGTGTGTGTCTGTATAATTGGACTATAGATGGGTCATAACTTACTGTACTTAACAAATTAGGACTAGGCTAACTGTGAATGTAACTCCATTACTAAGCAGCAGGTACAGTTAGATGACTTTGCTCGATCTTCTTGTAACTTGATAACTGGGCTCTGACAAACAGACTACTGATATTTGCTCTGACTTTTGGGCATATAAACTAATGATATTTGTTTAGAGATAATAATAATAACGTTTAAAATTTTACTTTAAAGTGTGTTTTAAATTTTACTTAAAACAAAATTGGTTTGGAAATAATAATAATTTCATATTATATTTATGAAATACTTCAGTCACTTATAGTTATGAAGGGAGAGTCTTGCATAATTTAAGAGAACAGACTTTAAAGTCTGACTGCCTGGGTTTAGATTTCAGAGATTCACATTTCTGTGTGATTTTGGACAAGTTACTTAACTTCTCCAGGACTCAGTTTCCTCATTTCTAAAATGGAAAAAATAATCCTAGTAATTTCCTCGTGAGTTTGTTGTGAGGATTGAGTGAATATATGTAAATAAGCACACAGCATTTTTTTTCCTTTATATCTAGGAAGGATTTTATAAGCATTTGTCATTAATATTTTCATCATGATTTACACCATTTTTCTTACAAAGATATCAAAACTTTTCATATCAGTTATCTTGCCCCTTGCCAAAACCTTTTGGTACATGGCAGGTATCTCCTCATGTGATGTTTGGAGTATGAATTTGGGAGGTTTATGACCTGATTATAGAAAAATGAGCCTAAGAAAGGGAAAACACTGATTAGAAGCCAGACGTTACTCCAAGTTGTGTGTGCTTTTTCAATCTTACACTTACTCCACCAATAGGTATTAAATTTAAAAAAGAAGGAAATTGCATTTAATGTGTGACTTGCCTTTTGAGCCATGTGTTTACTCAGATTCTGTCTCAAAGTCAATGTATTTGATGAAATCACTTATGATTAATACTGTGCTGAATTATTTATTCTTTCATTTTAAAGGTTTAAATAGAATAAATTAAATTGTAGACAGAAAAATGGTAATGTAGTATTATGTTTTTCTTATTATAAAAGACTTCTCATTTCAATTTCTCATTTTTATTTGTTTGCATGTTAAATAAATTTTCACGTCAATACAGCATGGAGCTGAGACTTACTTCTCTTACCATTATTAGATAATTTCCCATGAATTGCAAATGTGTCTCTAATTTTAATATATGTATTATTTCCCCATGTGATATAACTATATATTTGCTTTGTAAATTATAGGCAACAATTTTATAACTTTAGACTTGTACATTAAATAATAATAATTAGTAGCAACACATTTTTCTAAAAGAAGTATGGGTGAGGATTCCAAACCTTTAAACACAGTCTATCACATTTTTTCCCAAATGGAATGCTAGTTTTTTGGTCATTCAGGGCACATTGGGCGAAAATATTTTTATTGCATGTAAGTTTCTCAGTCTCCTCTCATACTAAACTGGCTGATTCACAATATCTAAAATTGGATATGTATCATCAATCTTGCCAAGAAAGTAGGAAGTAGTTTGTTGGATGTGACATCTGAAAAAAAGCAATGTAAATTTTCATGAGCTTTTTGTTACATTATTAGTTTGAAAAGTGCCTGTGTAGAGTCTTATGCCAAATAGAACAGGAAAAATGTTTCAGCTGACTGTGATTCAAAATAATCCTGAAAAATTATACAGCCTTCAGATTTGACTCAAGAAGTTGTGTGTAATGGGATGGCATGTTTTTTTCCCCCAAAAGCAAGAAAGGAAAGAAGGAAGAAAGGAAGTATGAAGGGAGGGAGGGAGGAGGAAAGAAGGAAGGAAGGAAGGAAAGAAGGAAGGAAGGAAGGAAGGAAAAAAATCAGTTTTGATGGTTTTTGTTATGAGCAGTGATTTATTTCTTTTCTAGACAAAATACAGATTATACATGAAAGTAGATAATAAATTATCATAGGGTAGCTTTATGCTAATCAAATAGAAAATAAAAGATGAACATGTAGTCAACTGGGCTAATAGATTTTGATGCTGATCTCTCTCTCTCTCTCTCTCTCCCTCCCTTCCTCTCTCCCTAGGTTGCACAGTTATTACAAAGCAGTGTACTATACAACTATACATGGCATAAGAATAGCAAACTAATAGAGTTATTGGAATATTAAAGGAAATCATAAATGTAGAGTTCTTAGTATAGTGTTGATATTTGCTTTGCCATTATTAAATGCAGGTGTTATTAATAATACTGTTATTGTTAATAACAGTAGTAATACTGGTAGTAGAAGGAAGCTCTTGAAAGCCTTTACAAAGTTGTTTGAAAAACCAAAGTCATAATAATTGGCAGTCAATCTTCATGAGAGATATGTTGGTTTTAGAGGAAATGCAGTACCATCCCCAGCCAATGAATAAGAAAATTATTAATTAATGTTTACTTCTGTTAAGGCTTACAATCCACTTTTAAGAACGACACAAGGATGCACTTGAAAATGGAAACATTAATTTTAGAATATGGTAAACGATGACTGCTACTACTAGATTTCAGAACTTCAGATGTCGAAGAAAAAAAGAGCTGGATAGTAGTTAAAGTGGTAAAAACAGATTTTATTCAGGACTTGCAATAGGGAAAAACAGACCTCAGTATAGAACAGGGCTCAATTCTGAATACAAGAAAAAGTGGGAGTTTATAAACTCCAAGGAGCAGGGTGGAGGTCAGTAGATGAAAAATTACTAAGAGGTATTTCTTTGCTGAGGTGACCTAACAGAATTCTTGCTGAAAGCAGGCCAGAGTAGTCAGATATCACCTGCGGGATGATGAGGGATAAGGAATTTGGCCAGATATCAAGGGTTAGTAGGTACTGAGGATGGGGGATTCTGGCTAAACTAACTTAACAGATTCTTGCTAAAATTGGGCAATGCAAATATGAAGGAGAAAGTCAGAAAGTTGAGGCCTGGTTGAGGAGAGGATTCAGAAAAGTCTGGCTAAAACTTGGTCAGTGAGAGAGCTTTTGTCAATGCTATCTGCAAGTTAAAAAAAAAAAAATCCTTGAAGAAATTGGACTTAGAGTGAATCATGGATGATTGGAGTCACATCTGAAGAGAGGTCATTGCAAGAGCGGTTACCAAAATTCAACCAAAACTGTTACTGGAAATTACAAACATCCAGGTAGATGAGAAGTAATGGAAACTACTGTTAACGTGAGAGGAAGATAATTAGTGCCTGATAAAAGTATGAGACTAAGTATAATTAGATTAATAAAGAGCTGGTAACTGGACTGGGCCCCCATACAGCTACTAATTCTGAACTATACTTTTCTCTGTTGCTATTAGTCTAATATATTAAGCTTTACTGAAATTAATCCTTCTAGCAAACTCATTCCTTATTTTTTAAGGATGATGTTCAGGACAATTTTCTTAAATCACATGATGTCTTCATTATATTGACATCTGGGAGAAATTCTTGTCTTACTAGTGTTCCAAGAATAATACTTTTCTTTTAGAGTTTGGTTAATTCTATTTGATAGTTTATGAACTTTATAATGTACTGTTTCCATGTTGAAAATTAGAATCAAAGAGTTTTACTTGGACAAAAAAATGCCAGTGAAATAGAAGTACAGATGGTGGAGAGGAAGCATATCAGTTCTTACAGTGGCTCTTGGATATTTTAAATAATGACAGAACAGTGAAGCAGGGAAGCATCTCTGCAGCTCAGGTTCAAGAGAGCAAGTAGGGATAACATGAAGGAGAAAGTTGATATTTGTAAAATGCAGTAAGAATGATTGACCCATGCCCTCATCCCCCACTCTTTGCAACGTACATATAGACACATACACTGGGGAGCCACAGGGATGAATTTACTTGCTGCGAGGCATAAAGTAATTATTTTGTTAATTATTTATCCCCTATTTTTTTTTTTTTTGGGCTGGTTGGATACTGGTTATGAAGGTAAAATAAAAGCATGCACAAATTTTAAGACAGAGAAAAGTGCACAGGATATTTGGGGGTAGAGTGAAAAAAGTTTCTTTGGTTCAAGCACAAGGTTAATTTAGAGTAGAAGTAAAAAGTGAGCCTAAATATGTTTGGGAACTGATGCAAAAGTTAAGAACAGATGTTGGAATGCTCTGACTATAACACAAAAGAGTTTAATTTTATTCTCCAACTTAATAGAAACTGTTTTACACATTTGTTTAGAGCACTAATGTAATGATAATGGTATTGCAGGATGATTCATCTGGTAGTGTAGCCTCTGTTTATTCTAACAATGATTTATTGAGTGCCTACTATTTTCAAGATACAATGTTTGGTGTTTCAGGTGATATAACTTGATTTCATATTTAAAAGTTTAACCACGATGTGTTTGCACATAGTTACAATGTAACAGGAATAGTGCTAAGTGCTCAGAGTCAAACAGGAGGATAAAGAAGAATAAAAAACAGATAATAATATAGCATGTTTGATTTAGTTACATTCACATAAACAACACATAATCAAATGTTATTGCAATTCAAATGGGCAAGAGATTATATCCAGTTGACTATGGAGGACAGCCACTACTGGATTTCTCAGAAGCACTGGTACCCACACTTAACAGCATATTCCTTATCACTTGGCAAACAAACAAACAAAAATCCTCCCAGTCCTCCCAGACCTCTTGAAGAGCAACCTCAGTCCCTGGTACCTTGGTTTTATATAGTGTCCATTTTAGCATGCCTATTTCTTCAAGCCCTTGTTCCCATCTTTCGTGTGTATCAAGTTTTGGCACCCATAACAATTTAATAGGTTTCTTCATCTTTTCCAATCAGTCATCCCAGAAGGACATTAGAACTGTCTCCCAGTGCCCTTAACAAAATACTAAATCTTGTGTCAAGGGATAATTCCCCCATATTGATAAAATCTCCCTAACCCAGCTTTATATTTTTCCTTTCTATATTCAGCACCCTCGGAGATTTACTCCCAGGCAAACTCTCCCAGTTCTTGCCAGGGCATGTTAGCCAGACACTGCAGAACTTTTGGAATATAATCATTCAAATCCCTTAGAAGTCCTATTGCTTCCCAGTTGGGTCATGCTTAGATATGGTTCTATTTAATCGTCTGGTGGTCAGTAGAAAAAATAGGAGCAGATCCTGAGGGAGAAAAACATTGTTTTATAAGACACCTCTCCAGTCTTTAATCAAACCAGAGGCCACTATCACCTGACAAAGAAAGTGGACAACATCTGAAAACCCAGAGAGTTCAGTGTAATTGGAGACTTCAGTGATCTTGAGTCTACCCAGATAGCCCAGTTACAACAGCAGGCCCCTGAGTTTGGCATAAAAGGCTTAATGTTGGCTGAAAAATTAGCCTCCTCTTAAATTCAGCCATTCTTGCAATTAATTATGTGCCCAGTCTCAGCTCTGTCTGTCATCTGGCTCGAGGAGATAAGAGTCTCTTCAAATGCCATCAAAGATATTTGGTGCTCATACTTTGCCTTATATAGGGCATTAGTTAATTTGAGGCAGTCATTTACTCTATTAAAAACAAAAATTATGCTCAGAAATAACCATAGTCTTTATAATTATTCTTTCTCCCTCACTTCTCAAATGACTGGGATATTGTACCAAATTGTGCATCCCTTTCCACTTGCATCCCTTTCCATTTCACTAAGTGAGAAAGTTTTAGCAATTGTACTTCTTTAGCATGCCAGGTATCATCAATATTTCACCATGCACAAGTAATAGGGTTCTCGTTGTTATGTGGCCAGAGAGTGAACAAACTTTAGAATCCTATTCCTAGTGTCTATTTCCTAGGACCATTTGTGTTATGAACTATTTCACCTCAAGTTATCAAGAAGCAGAGCCTGAGAAGAGGCTCTTGTGCAATAGATTCATTGATTGTGTATTCTTAATGGGAAACCTGTAAGGGAGTGAGGAAAGCAGAATAAGGAAGAGAAAGAAGTTAGGGAAACATAATGGATTCAGCTTAGGTCAAGTCTCAACCGGATCCAATGGAAAATTATGAAGAAAGAATGGTACCACAGAGTTGTCTTACTTAGAGGAAATGAGGCTGAACTTCTGTACCCCATTTTATTCAGTCATTGACTGGAGGGCAGTCCAGCAATAGGGCATAGCCCTCTAGGCATTTCTGAGCAAAGTAGCTTTCATCAGTGTCAAACATTAAAAGATAGAGTCAGATTCTTCATTACATATTACCAACAGCAACTACTAGAGAATGCCAGTTCTATCCTGTGAATTCACAAACTTATGAATTCTCACTAACAGAGACATAGCACCATGTATTAGGTGGTGGTTTGGCATATTTACCATACCTTGAAGGATAATATCATAACCCTGCCATGTTGCTGTATCCAAGCTGACATCCTGAGTGAGCCTGAATAGACTATTGCATCATATCATTAGCCTTGCTGTTTTGTGAATATTGGTTATATAATAAGACAGTTGTGCCTATTAAAAGGGTATTCTTTTACCATGAATGGTTCTTAGAGCTGAGCAATATAGCATGGGATAAGATATCAACACATGAATTATTATCTGTCATATGTTAATACTGTTAGTGGAAGGAAAACTCATTTTGTAGTAGGAATTTCTTCTGGGTAAACATGAATTGCTACATTCTCCAGGTTGGAAGAGATATGATTAATTATGTCTTCAAGTAGATAATAAGTCTTCTCAAGGAATTATGTCATGTCTAGGGCTCAATATTTGTCTCTGCTGCTAGCAGTGGCAGTAGCTAGATCAGCCTTGATAAGGTGGACCTCATGCTGTTGAACTAGTGCATAGCCTCCATCTCTGCCACAATGGCAATTACGTTTGCTGACCCATTGAGCCAGCACTGATGTAGCCAAGAGGAGACTCTAACTGACATTCACAGAACCAATGACCCTGCCTCTCTGGTTTTAGAGAATTGCCTTTGAGGTGGATGCTTTCTGAGGGCATTAATGTTTGACAAAATTATTTGCAGGCTTTTGTCCAATTTCATTAGTTCATCGATGTATTCCTCTCTCTCTCTCTCTCTCTCTCTCTCTATATATATATATATATATAGGCAATATATATATTGCCATTGTAACATGATTGCCATTGTAGCAATAATTAGCACCTTTATCACATTACATAATTACATACTTTTTTAGTGGTTGGAATAGTTAAATTCTAATCTCTTAACAAGTTTGTTGATTGTAATATAACATTGCCTATATTCACTATGCTGTGCATTAGATCTCACAGGCTTATTTACTACACCTTGTAAATTTGTATCCTTAAACAATATCTGTTCTATCCCGCCAACCCCCATCCCTTGGTAATCAGTTTACTCACTGTTTTATCGAGTTTGCTTTTTTTAGCTTTCACGTGTGAGTGATATCATATAGAACTTATCTTTCTCCGACTTATTTCACTTAGCATAATGTACTCAAGGTCCATTCGTGTTGTCCCAAATGGCAGAATGACCTCTTTTCTAATGGCTGGATAACATTTCCATTGGATATATACACCACATCTTCTTTATCCTTTCATCCATTGATTGACACTTATGTTGTTTCCATATCTCGGCTATTGTGAATAATGCTGCAATAAACATGGGAGGGCATATATCTCTTCAAAATCCTGTTTCCTTTAGGTATATACTCAGAAGTGAAATTGCTGAATCATATGGTAGTTTTATTTTTAATTTTTTGAGGGAGCCCATTTTCATTCTTACCAGCTATGCACAGGTTACACTTTTCTTCACATCCTTGCCAGAACTTGTCTCTTGTCTTCTTGTTGAAGCCATTCTAATAGGTGTGAGGTGATAATCTCATTGTTGTCTTGATTTGCATTTACCTAATAATTGGCAGTGTCCAGCATCTTTTCAGGTACCTGTTGGCCACTTTGATATCTTCTTTGGAAAAATATATATTTAGTCTTCTGCTCATTTTTAAATCAGATTGGGTTTTTGATTGTTGTTACTAAGTTGTATGAGTTCTTGTTAAACTTTGGATCTTAATCATTGTCTGATATATATTTTGCAAAAGTTTTCTCCCATTCCATAGGTTGTCTTTTCATTTGGTCATTATTTTTTATTCTTTGTGCTTTTGGTGTCATATTAAAAAAAATCATTGCCAAGACCAATATCAAGGAATGTCTTCTCTACAGTTCTTTCTAAGCATTTTACAGTATCAGGTATTATGTTTAAGATTTTGTTCCATTTTGAGTTAATTTTTGTGAATGATGTAAAATAAGGATCTAATTTCATTATTCTATATGTGTTTTTCCAGTTTTCCCAACATTATTTGTTGAAGACATTATTCTTTCCTCCTTGGGTATTCTTTGCTCCCTTGTTGAATATTAGTTGATTGTATATGCAGGAGTTTAATTCTAGGCTATCTATTCGGTTCCATTGGACTATGTGCCAATTTTTGTGCCAGTACCACAGTGTTTTAATTATTACAACATGTGAACTTATGGGATACAGCAAAAGCAGTTTTAAGAGGAAAGTTTATAGTGGTAAAAATGTGTTAAGATATTAGAGAGATCTCAAATGAAGAACCTAACTTTTTACATCAAGAACTAAAAAGATAGGAACAAATTACACCCAAATTTTGCAGAAGAAAGGAAATAATAGAGATCAGAGCAGAAATAAATGAAACAGGTCCTAGAAAAACAATTTTAAAAATCAACAAAACTAAGAGCTCGTTCTTCGAAAAAGGAAATGAACTTGACAAAATTTTAGCTAAACTAATTAAGAAAAAAAGAGAGAAGACAAATGAAATTAGAAATGAAAGAGGAGACATTACAACAGATACTACAGAAATACATAGGATCATAAGAGACTACTATGAACAGTTATATGCCAACACATTAGATAAACTAGAAGAAATGAATGGATTTCTGGAAACACACGACCTACAAAGTCTGAATCAGGGAAAAACAGAGAATTAGAAAAGACTAATAGCGAATACAGAAATTGAACTAGCAATCAAAATCCTCCCAACACAGAAAATCCCAAGACTAGACAGCTTCATTGTTGAATTCTATAAAACATTTAAAGGAGAATTAATACGAATCCTTCTCAAACTATTCCAAAAGTTTGAGGATGAGGGAAGACTTCCAAACTCATTCTATGATGCCAGAATTACCCTGATACCAAAGCCAGATAAAGATACTGCAAGCAAAGAAAACTATAGACCAATATCCCTGATGAATATAGTTGCAGAAGTTCTCAACAAAACATTATCAACCTAATTCAAGAACACATTAAAAGAATTACACATCGGGCTTCCCTGGTGGCGCAGTGGTTGAGAATCTGCCTGCTAATGCAGGGGACACGGGTTCGAGCCCTGGTCTGGGAAGATCCCACATGCCACGGAGCAGCTGGGCCCGTGAGCCACAACTACTGAGCCTGCGCGTCTGGAGCCTGTGCCCCGCAACGGGAGGGGCCGCGATAGTGAGAGGCCCGCGCACCGCGATGAAGAGCGGTCCCTGCACCGCGATGAAGAGTGGCCCCCACTTGCCGTAACTAGAGAAAGCCCTCGCACGAACCGAAGACCCAACACAGCCAAAAATAAAGAAATAAATAAATAAAGTAGCTATAAAATTTAAAAAAACAAACAAACAAAAAAAAAAGAATTACACATCATGACCAAGAGAGATTTTCCCTGGGATGCAAGGATGTTTCAGCATCCACAAATCAATAAATGTAAACATCACATTAATAGAATGAAAGATAAAAATAGCATGATCATTGCAATAGATGCACAAAATGAAATTGACAAAATACAACATCCTTTTATGACAAAAAATTTTGACAGAATGTGTATAGAAGGAACATACCTCAACATAATAACGGTCATGTATAATAAGCCCACAGCTAACATTATATCCAATGGTAAAAAATTGAAAGCTTTTTCTCTAAGATCAGTAACAAGGCAGGGATGCTTATTCTCACCACTTTTCTTCATATAGAACCGAGGTCCTAGCTAGAGAAATTAGGCAAGACAGAAAAATAAAAGGCATTCAAATCAGAAAGGAAGAAGTAATATTCTTACTATTTGCAGATGAGACAATTTTGTATATAGAAAAATCCCAAAGACTCAACAAAAAACTTTTGTAACTAATCAACAAATTCAGTAAAGTTGCAAGATACAAAATCAACACACAGAAATCAGTTGTAATTCTATGTGCTAACAATGAAATACCTGAAATAAAAATAAAGAAGACAATCTCATTCACAATAAATAATAAAACAATAAAATACTTAGGAATACATTTAACCAAGAAAGTGAAAGATCTATACAATGCAAACCACACATTTTTGCTGAAAGAAATTGAAGAAGACACAAATAGAGAGAGATTTGTGTTCATGGATCAGAGGAATTAATATTGTTAAAATGTCCATACTTCCAAAAGCCATCTATAGAGTCAATGCAATCCCCATCCAAATATCAATGGCATTCTTCACAGAAATGGAAAAAAATCCTATAAGTTATATGGAACCACAAAAAACCCTGAATAGCCAAAGAATCCTGAGGAAAAAGAACAAAGCCAGAGGTATCACAGTTCCTGATTTCAAGCTCTACTACACAGCTATAGTAATAAAAATCTTGGTAGTGGTACATATTTCTTATTAACATATCTTTGTTTATTATCCTCTAACTCATTTCTAGCTTCTGACTAATCAGCCAAGGTGTATTTCAATATTGCATGCTGATTCACAAGTCATGAAACAAAAATAATATCTGTATATTTTACATTTGAACAACAGGCAACTCACCACAAGGTGGGTCTGAAGATTCACTTGAAACACATTATGATGAATTTGGGTCATTTATCATCTGACCTTCATTATCCCCATTCTAATCGGAAGGCCATTATAGGATATTGCATTACATAGTATCATTGTTGGTTCAGAACCTGTATCTCCTGTCTTTAAGAAGTCAATGAGTTTCTCTTTTTCTGAGGCACAGGCACCTTGGAAATTAGCTCAGGCATCCTTGGGAAAAACATTGAGGTCCTTTTTTAAAAAACATGTTTCATTAGCAGGACATTTTTCCTCCTCAAATAGCTCAGAGTAAGTGAATTGATTTAGACCTTAAACCTCAATGAGAGAGAACAATTTTTATTACAGTATAGCATTTGATGACAGTTTTCTTCTTGCCAACAATTGATTTCTGTTTTACAAGATGAGGGACATCTTGGTTGTCTGTCCATTTATCTCAACCTGAGGAACATTATTAACTATTCTAACAGATGCCTGTGAGTCAAGGCATCTTTGTCACTCTAGACCGTCTATGTTATGCTACCTTTCATGTAAATCACATCCACCTTGCCTGTAAAAATTAAGTGTTGTCACCTAGCTTTTGGCATTATGAGATCCCATCATACCCAATCAAATTAAGGAGTCTTGTTCGACAGAAGCATCTCCTACTATGAAATTTTTAAAGATTCCATTGTCTTCTTCATCAGTTAATCCTTAAAGGTCCCACTGAAAAAAATATGTTCAGATGGTATATTCTCAGCACTTATGTGGTAAATCCATCTTAACATTCCCACTTTTCTTTTTTTTTTTAACATCTTTATTGAAGTATAATTGCTTTACAATGGTGTGTTAGTTTCTGCTTTAAAACATTCCCACTTTTCTAATGCCTTCTGCAGTAATATACCATAAAAGTTTTCTACTTATTTTATTTATAGTAAGTTTTTGTGTTCATGTTTCTAGTAGTCACCCGAGCTGACTCTTAGGACTGGATGAGGTATTTCTGTGCATATATTTAACCCTCAAGGAACAGACAAGTACTCCATATTATTAAAATCTTCCCTCTCCAGCCCTATATTCTGCAGCCACTCCCTCAGCACCATCTAACACATCAAGATCCACTGTGGTACATTCTTCCTAAATTCCTACCAGTACATACTAATTAAGTTCTACATCTAGGAGCTATATGCATTATTTCCTCTCAGAGAAGGCCTGCACTATTTTGCATGGGCTGTTCTGGGGTTGTAAGATAGAATTGGCCTGAACAACAATGACGGTTGGCAGATGCAGGTCTTAAATGGACAAGTGTTATCTTTCTGTGAGACACCTGTTTCAGTATCCATTGTGGTCTCCAGCAAGTACTATAGAGTCTTCTAACATTGTCAGGGCTGTTTTTGTACATCTGTAGAGTTTAGGGGTATTTACAATTTTAAGATTCCCATGCTTATCAATCAAAATGTCTAATTCTAGATCTCATTATCTCACCTTTTTCCCTTCAAGGTCTTGATTTTGATCAGAGACTTGTTAATTATAAGTACTACATCTCCTTTAAGGTCTGTAAGATACTGTGTTTGATTTTCTGTACAATCTTCAGAAGATTAGAGTTTTCTTGAAATCTGCCATTGAAATATTCTCTAGCATGTTCAGCATTTCTTAAATTGACAGTTGGCTGAGCTGACCAGACTGCCAGTACCAACTTTTGAAGGTAATGTGTTGCAATTGTACCTCTCATATATTGATGATAGGAGAGTAAAATGGTATAACCCCTTTCAAAACAGTTTGGCAGCTTCTTATAAATTAAACAGACACTTATCATATATGCCATTTATCAACTTATTGTCTCTCAACTCCGAACGCACACTTTAGTTTATGCTCTACAATAAACAATGGGATACCATTAAATATTTTACTTTTAAAGTGAGCACAATGTTAAGATTTCTCAATAGAAAGTGCTGGAGGGATATTTCAGGAGCCCATGTTTCTTAGACTTTTCCACTTGGGCCTGGGTCGGAGGTAAGGGTCCACAGATCACTGGTTGCTTGGTACCAAGAATGTGGTAGGACTGACTGCAGAGTGGCAGGAAGCAACTCTGGAGTGTTAAAAATATTCTATATCTTCATTATGATGTTGGTTACATGGGTGTATAATACTCAAAACTCACAAAACTTTTCAACTAAGTTATGTACCTTTTATTTTATGTAAATGATATACTAACAAAAGTTATTTGAAAATAAAGATTTAATGTGTGGACATGTGAATAAAACTTTGGGATGTGTTTCAGAAAATCTGAATTTGATTCACAGAACACTGTGTGAATTTGACAAAGTCATTTGACATATATGCCTTCTGCCCTTCCCCAAAATGAGCAAAGCATACTCTATCCAGCCAGCGCTAGATTTAAACTAACTTAAAGTTTGGCTGCAAAAAAAAGTCTTAATCAAAACAAACCAAAACAAAGAAGTAATAAAGAAGGATGAATGCAAGAGTTAAATAAAGAATCTAGAAGACTATAATTGAATCATTTGTGCATTAATTCACCAGGCATCCACATACTGAGCAGACACATTGTACTAAGCCCTGTGCTAGAATCAGGTGATATAAAGGTCTCTGCAGTTAAGAGGCCAATAGGCAGAGAAGTAAAGCTCTGTATACACAGTTGGGTAATATATTTTACTGATGAAGGTAATACCAGAGTGCTTGCCAATATATGCCACTATGGAAGTAAGACCTGAACAGGTTATAAGAGATTGATTGGGTATAAGAGGTGAGGAACAAAGAGATGCCAAAAAAAGATTCCATGACATTGAGCCTAAAAAATAAAAAAAAACAAAAACAAAAACAAATGTAAGGTTTGAGGGAAATAATGAATTTGGCTTCATATGAGCTATAACCATTGGAATGTTGCCCTGTGCAGAATAGCTAGTCAGCCCACAAGAATTGATAGTGAAGCTATAAGCATGGATGAAATCGCCAGGAAGAGGATTAGAGAAAGAACAGAAATTCAAGTATTAAAAATCAAAATTAAAGTGGCATTCTTAATGAAGAGTCAAAATGAGGAAGAAGTACTGTGGTAACTATTAGGCTCTAAGCATTTGATTTATTGAGGGTGCTCAGATATGACCCTGAATCAGAGCTGTTTAGAAAGTTGGTTTTAACAGCATGGTTTAAACTATATTGCATTAATCTAAAAAGTAATGGCAATCAATAATGAAGCTTCGAATGATGCAATAAAAAGTGTCTTACATCTCAATAGTTTTATGGTTGTAAAAACAACAATTTCAAATATACTATTTCATTGAATTTTTATAATCTTTTAAGGTAGAAAGGACATATATATTTAGCCCAATTTTCCAGTTAAGGAAATAAAATCTCTATCAAATTTAATGCTTTTCCTGAGATCATATAGGTAGTAAATGAAAGAAATGGAATAGATACTTGAGCAGATTTCTAACCCAATGCAGTTTCTACTATATAGCCTGATAGAAGATAATATTTTTTCTACTTTATGCACTTACCCAATGATGGGAAATATGACAATTACTTTTCTCACACTTGGAGATGAAGCATATTAAGAGTAAACTAGGGTAATGGAGGTGAAATCAGGGAAAACTATGTGTTTGACCATGCACAGAGGTTTTTTAAAACATTTCTTTAATATTCCAACATGTTTCTCTCCTGATGATGGATTTCAGATAATAATGATTATCACTGTTGGAATTAATTTTCTATATGACTATAGTGTAACCCTTTAATCTAACTGATTCACTTTTACTGACAATTATAGACTCTCACTATTAACTTAATGAACGCATGTTTTCCTATTATCCATATATTTTATGTGATATTTGGAAGTTTGGGGCATATAATCTGTAAAGGAAATCTACATAAACAACATTAAATTATGCTCACAATAATACTGAGAATTTCAATAATACTAATGTCAACTTCCATATCTAAATAAGATGTTGCTACTTGCAATCCACAGGATATTTGCTGCTTTGGGTAAAAGTGATGGATTGGTCCTGGTCCATCTACTCTCTGTCCTTGGATCTAACTTGTGGCATGATGATGAATATTTACAAGAGGGATGGCCTAAGTTAGCAGTATTATTTTTGGCCCTGGTGAGTCTAAGAAAAGATAAATCTATGATGCTAGAGCCTCCATCCATCTTGGGAGAACATAAGAAAATACTATGTGGAAATGATTTAATCCACTTGGAAAAAAAAATGCTCTTAGACCCACATAGCAATATAATTTTATTGTATAATGTTTGACATATCTTGCCGTTCTATAGCAAGGAATATAGGAAAAGATTAACCTGCATCATGGCTAAATATAAATAAATTGGCATGCCTTGTATATGTTAAGGTCAAGAGTACCCTAATTATTCTGGAGCTAATAGTAATTAAAATACTATCCAAGAGACTGTCCTTGAGAGGAAGTGGAGAGTAAATATGACCCTTCATTTAGAGATTGATTGAACAGAGGCTCAGAGAGGAGAAATGTTCAACATTACTTTTTCTATAATTGTCATGACTAAAATATTTTTAATAAATCATTCTCTACATATAAAGCTTACTCAATTTTGCTTTTATTGTTTTTCTTCTAAGTCTTTCTTTTATTATATTCATTTCATAATTTTTTAAAATAAATTTATTTATTTACTTTTGGCTGCATTGGGTCTTTGTTGCTGCACACGGGCTTTCTCTAGTTGTGGCGAGCGGGGGCTCCTCTTCGTGGCAATGTGCAGGCTTCTGATTGCAGTGGCTTCTCTTGTTGAGGAGCATGGTCTCTAGGCGTGTGGGCTTCAGTAGCTGTGGCACGTGGGCTTCAGTAGTTGTGGCTCACGGCCCCTAGAGCACAGGCTCAGCAGTTGTGGCGCACAGGCCTAGTTGCTCTGCGGCATGTGGGATCTTCCCAGCCCAGGACTCGAACCCGTGTTCCCTGCATTGGCAGGCGGACTCTTAACCACTGTGCCACCAGGGAAGCCCTCATTCTGTAATTTTTTAACTCCCTAACTGAAAGGAATCTTTCAAAATCCAAACTGAATCATATTCTTTGCTGTGTCTCTCAAGATGCCTCTCAGAATAACCTGATCATAATAAAAAAAAGAATAAATGCTTCTTGAAAAAAATTAATGAATGAACACATTCATTACTGAAAGATATGCAATTGGTCTAGAGGAGGACCTAATCTCTGATCTTTTTCTCATTCTATTTGTTCTCTAACGACTATATGGAGAAAGTATATTTATTTAAATATGAGTAATATTATTTACCAAGCCCCTACCATGTTCCAGTCACTGAGAATACTAAGGATACAGAAATAAATAAAACAAACAAATCTCTAACCTAATGGAGCGTTCATCGTAATGGATAGCAATACACAAGAAACAAATACACAAATCAACTATGTAGTTTGTGAGATAGTGATAAGAACAATTGGGGAAAATAAACTAGGACAAGTAGATAAGGAGTGACAGGTTGGGAACATTGTGACTTAAACTAGGGTAGTAAGGAAAGACCTTACTGAGAAAATAGGTATTTGAACAAAGACCTAATGGAGGCAAGGGAATAAGTCACATAGATATTTATAAGAAGAGAAATCTAAGCAGAGTATTCCTATTTAGCACTATTTCTCCATTTAGCATGGATTTTTCAGTAATCAATTAAAACAAATGGATTAGTAGAACAAGATGGCATTTGAAAAGCAATTGGAAGGTCAGATATATAGATATGTACATAACTGTGAGGACACTGGTTTTTACTTTCAGCAAGGGAAATCCATTTGGAAGCTTGTTTTCATAGGATTACTCTGCTACTATGTTGAAATTAGACTGTGAATCAGGAAGGGCATTAATTGAAAGATCAATGTAGAGGTCTGTGCAATAATCCAGGTAAGAGATGATGGTAAATTGGGTGAAAATAGCAGTGTAGGCAGTGAAAAGTGGTGTGATTTTAGATACATTTTAAGGGTAGAACAAACATAATTTCTTGATAAGTTGGATGTAGGTTTGAGAGAGAGGAAAAGAAAAATGATGGCAAAGTTTTGGATTGAAGAACTGAAAGAATGGAATTGTCATTAATGGACACGGGGAAGACTTTTTTTTCTTTGCATGTGTGTGGAGTGAATGAGTTTTGTTTCTGAAAATTTTTGAATTTGTGATTTTCAAGATGCTTACTAACCCTAAGTGGAGGTGCTAATTAGTGAAGTCTGGAGAATAGGAGTGACATTTTGCCTGGAAATAAAAGTTTAGGAGTCATTAACATTTAGATATTTTTTGAAGCCATGAACATGATGGAGATCACCAAGAGAGTGAGTGAAGATAAAGGAGAGAGGACAAGGGAAGTGGGAAGAAAGAAAGAGAAGAGAGAAAGTGAAGGGGAGCAGAGAGGAAGGGGAAAATGAGAAGAAAAAATAAGAGAAGGGAAAATAAATTAAGAACTGGTTTTTAGAATGTTACAATATTAAGAAGAGAGACCAAATAAAAGGGAGGGGGAATATGTCTGTATTAGTTTTCTATTGCTACTATAACAAGATGCCATAAATTTAGTGGTTACAACAACAAATTAATTTTCTTAGAGTTCTGAAAGCCAGAATCTGAATATCAGCTTCTCTGGGTTAAAATCAAAACGTCATCAGGATTGCATTCCTTCTGGAGCATCTAGGGGAGAATCTAGTACCTTGCTTTTTCCAGTTTCTACATGTGAATTGCATACCTTGGCTCATGGCCCTCTCTTTCATTTTGAAAGCCAGCAATCCCATCACTCTGACTTGTTTCTGCCATTATTTCTCCTTCTCTGATCTAACCTTCCTGTCTCCTCCTCTTATAAGATTCCTTGTGATTACACTGGGCCCACCTGGATAATCCAGGATTATATACCCATTCCAAGGTCCTTAACTTAATCATATCTATAAAGTCTCTTTTTTGCATGTAAGGCAAACATTCACAGGCTCTGGGAATTAGGACATGGATATCTTTGGGAGAACCATTATTCTGCTTATCACAATGATGAATTAACCAGAGAGGTAAAATTAATACCAGAAAAGTATATTGTCTTGAAATTCAAGTGAAGTACCTGCTTTAAAAAGGAGAGGTGTTTCACTATGTCAAATATCTACTGATAGGTCAAGTAATATGAGACTGGAAAGGGATCATAGACTTATAGAGGAATTTGGGCAAAAATTTAGGGGCAAAATTCTTTTGGTATGGATTCAAAAGAGTGTGTGTATACAGAGAGTTTTAGGCAACTAACATGAACAATTTTGTCATGGAATTTTGTTCTAAAGGTGAAAATAAAAACATATGACAGATAAAGAGAATAGCAGTCATTACAAAGTTAAAGTTAATTTTTAATGGGAGAAATAACATGTATAGATTATATGCATGTGCATCATATATGCACCAGCGTACTAATATATGCTGATAGTAATGATTTAGGTAAGCTTGAATGAAGCAGGAGAAAGAGCCTGTTAAACTGTTGCAAAGTCCTTGAGTAGCAAATGGCAACGTGATCCAGGACAGAACAGAAGGATTGACATTCATATACACACATCATGCCTATAGTAATGGGAAGAAAGAAAGGTAGGTAGATAGATATGGGATGAACATTGTTAATGTTTGTTTTGTTCTCAATGAGATGGGAAGTAATGTTAGAATGAAAAAAGCTGAATTTAAGGGCATAACACCGATCCAGCTTTCCATTACATTTTACTCATTACCTCTGTGAAAAATGTTTTTCTGAAGATTCTATTCGAACTCTATGAGACAGCACATCATGGCCAGATTTACTCTATTCAGGCTAACCTAATTTCAGATTTGTGTAAAGGTCAGAGTGACATAAAGAAAAAAAGACTTCTATTGAAAAAGAAAAATTGAAATTCTAAACACTCACTGTTGTGGACAATTGTTGAATATTTACATGTCATCTATTCTTTCTCTTCCTTCTTTCTAAAATGATGCTTTCCCTTTAGGGAGTCATTACTTCCTGGAAGTATTATAGCTATGTGAGTTGGATAGGATATACTCTGTGTCCAGTTCTAGGGCTGGTCATGATGTATGTGAGCAAATATCCACCATCAGAGAAACTGGGGCCGATGCATGCCAGAGCATTCCACTGAGTATAGTTATTTGTTCAGTGTTAGTACAAACAGTATAAACATAAAGTTTTCTGAAACATTATGGGTGATGGTGAATGAAAAGTTTAAGGAATATAAACAAAGAAACATTTAGACCTAGCTACTACCACTGTCCAACAGGTTGCAATTATAACCAAAGCCAGTCTTCTGATGCTATCTTTGGGTGAAAACTTTGTATGGGGGAGAGGGGAGCTGAAACATAGAGGAATGGAACTGTGGCCCTAATATTATTATATCTGGCATCCCCACTACCACTATATTTTCAGTTATAAAAGCTGTTGGATTATATTGTTTAAGTCATCCTGAGTTTAGTTTTCTGGTACAACTGAAAGCATCCTAAATAACACACTCATTTTAGCTTGTCTATGCACTCTTTGAAATGGAGTTATTACTTGAGCTTTATAATGAGACATTTAATAAAATTATAGTGACCTTGGATATCACCTAATGTAGAAGTTTAGACTATATTTTAATTTCGCATAGAGTATTACTAGCAACTGCAGTATAACATTTCAGTATCCAGCCAGGAGAATAAGGCCCATACCAGGTAACTAAATAGAAGAAATTTAATACAGATGATTAATTATGAAACTATTAGAAGAGCTGTAAGAACAATCAGGAGATATGAAGTATCTCTGAGATTAGAAAATTTAGGAAGATGTTCTAGGGCTGGAGTGACCAAGGAAGAAGACTGTGTTATCACTGTCTGAGAGCCAAAGCCACACACCAGAAACTATAACCATGGTAGATCCTACTTGCAGGAGTTCAACCATAGAAAGAAGTAGCTACTGCTACTTTGTCAAAGGTGGGGATTGATGGAGGAGGAGAAATATTTTGACTTCTCCCTTACTTTCACCCTTCAGTCTTCTGCTAGTAGCTTCCATTAATCAAAACAGTTGGCAAAGTAGCCTGGGGGAAAAAAAAACAAATTAAGAAACAAATAAAAACAAAAAAATAACTTTTAGAGAAGAGTCAGCTCCTCTGCTAAGCAGATCAGAACATGAATGTGAGAGAAAACAGGCAAATTACAAGAACATTGGAATATAATTTGTCCTTGAATACTATATTAGCTAGTGTTAAATGGTACTATTTACTTTAACAGATAAATCCCAAATCTCAGTTGCTTAACAAACATAAGGCTTATTTATCATTCAGTTAAGTATAATCAGGAGTTTCAAGTTAGGAGTGGCACAGGATCTTTCCATTGTATGATACAATTATCCTCTAAGACTTTATAGTACTTCCACTTAGCTGACAGAGGAGAAAAAGAGATGGAGGATCATGCATGGAAGATCTATGACAGTGTATGACCTTGGAGAAGTCACTTAGTCACATTCTTTCCCAGCTTTGTTGTGATATAATTGACATATGACATTGTGTATGTTTAAGGAGTACAATGTGTTACTTAGATTAATATATTGCAAAATGATTGTCAACATAGCATTAGCTAACACCTACAAGTCACATAATGACCATTTCCTTTTTGTGATGAGAATATTTAACATCTACTCTCTTAGAAGTTTTCAAGTATATAATACAATATTGTTAGTTATATCAAGGTGCTGTACATTAGACTTCCAACACTTACTCATCTTCTAACTGGAAGTTTTTACCCTTGACCAACATCTCCCATTCCCCACTTTTCCTGCCCAGCCCCCGGTAAGCATCATTCTACTCTCTGTTTCTATGAGTTTGTGTTTTTTTACATCACACATATAAGTGAGATCATACTGTATTTGCCTTTCTCTGTCTGACTTATTTTACTTAACATAATACATTTAAGGCCCATCCATGTTGTCACAAACAGCAGGATTTTCTTCTTATGGCTGAATGACATTACATTGTGTGTGTGTGTGTGTACATATATACACACACACACATATATATAGCTCACGTCTTCTTTATCCATTTGTCCATTTATGGACACTTAGTTTACTTCCATATCTTTGCTATTGTGAATAATCCTGCAGTAAACATGGGAATACAGACATCTCTTTGATGTCTTGTTTTCATTTCCTTTGGATATATATTCAGAAGTAGTATTACTGGGTCATATAGTAGTTCAATTTTTAATTATTTGAGGAAACTCCATACTGTTTTGCATGATAGCTGTACCAAATTACATTCTCATCAACAGTGCATAAGGACTCCCTTTTCTCCACATGCCTGCCAACACTTGTTATTTATTATCTTTGTCATGATAGCCATTCTAACAGGTATGAACTGATATTTCATTGAGGTTTTCATTTGTATTTCCTCGATGGTTAGTGATGTTGAGCATCTTTTCATATGCCTGTTGGCCAAATGGATGTCTTCTATGGAAAAATGTCTATTCAATTCCTTTATTTTCTCCCATTCCAAAGTTTACCTTTTCATCTTGTTGATTATTTCTTTTGCTGTGCAGAAGCTTTTTAGTTGATGGCTTTCCAGTTGATTTTTGCTTTTGTCGCTTGTGCTTTTGGTGTCATGTCCAAAAAAATTGTTGCCAAGACCAAAGTCAAGGATATTCTCCTCTATGTTTTCTTCTATGAGTTTTACATGTTCAGGTCCATGTTTAAGTCTTTAATCCATTTCAGGTAAATTTTTGTGAATGGTATAAGATAGGGGTCCAATTTAATTTTTCTACATGAAAGCATGCTGTATTTTGTCAAATGCTTTTCCTGCATCTATTTAAATGAGTATATGATTTTTACCTTTCATTCTATTAATTTGTTGTATCATATTTCTTGATTTGCATATGTCAAACCATCCTTGTATCCCAGGGATAAATTCTACTTGATCCTGGTGTACACTTCTTTTAATGTGCTGTTGATTTCAGTTTGCTAATACTTTGTTGAGAATTTTTGCACCTATGTTCATCAAGGATATTAATCTATAGTTTTATCTTGTAGTGTTGTTATCTGGCTTTGGTATCAGGTTAATGCTGGCCTTGTAAAATGAGTTTAGGAGTGTTCCCTCCTCTTCAACTTTTTGGAGAAATTTGAGAAGGATTGGAGTTAATTCTTCTTTATATATTTGTTACAATTCCCCAGTGAAACCATCTGGTCCAGGGCTTGTTGTTGTTGTTGGGAAGTTTTAGATTATTAATTCAATCTTCCTACTAGACCCATCTTTTAGATTGTTTTCTAGTTGTTTCATAGTTCTTTGTTCCTGCTGACTTTGTGAATAAATGTTTTTCCATAGTAGTATGCCTGATTCCCTTCCTTTTACCTTCTGTGAATGTATTAGAGGTGTTTGCTTTGGGACTACCATGAGGCTTACATAAAATATCTTATGGATATAACTGTCTATTTTACACTGATAACAATTTAACTTTGATCACATACAAAACTCTACCCTTTTACTTCCCCTTTTTATGTTTTAAATGCCATAATTTAACTCTTTTAATATTGTGTACTCATTAACAAATTATAGTAGCTATAGAATTTTTAATAGTCTTGTCCTTTAACATTTATACTATTGTTAAGTAGTTATTACAATATTACATATTGTAATATTACATATTACAATATTAGATTTTCTAAATTTGACTATTTATTTACCTTTACTAGAGTGTTGTACATTTTCATATGTTTTCATGTCACTAATCAGAGTCCTTTCATTTCAGCCCGAAGAATTCCTTTCAGCATCCCTTGTAAGGAAGGTCTGGTTGTGATGAATTCTCTCAGCTTTTGTTTGCCTGAAAAACTCTATTTCCCCTTCATTTCTAAAGGTAACAATTCCAGAGAGAGGATTCTTGGTTGGAAGTTTTTTTTTTTTTTTTCTTTTGGCACTTTGAATATATCATTCCATTCTCTTCTGGCCTGTAAAATTTCTGCTCAGAAGTCCACTGATAGCTTAATGGGCACTGCTTCATAGGTTACAATCTTCTTTTCTTTTGTTTTGTCTTTACTTTTGACAGTTTTATTACAATGTGTCTTGGAGAACATAGTTTGGAATGAATTTATGGTCTATTAGCTTTATGAACTTAGATGTTCAAATCTCTCCCTAGGTTTAGGAAGTTCTTAGCCATTATTTAAAAGTATTCTATCCCTTTCTCTCTCTCTTATCCTTCTGGAACTCTATTAATTTGCATATAGGTTCTTTTCTTGGTATCTCATATATCACTTAGACTTACCTCACTCTTTTTTTAAATTATTTTTCTTTGTCCTCTTTTAACTGGGTAATTTCAAAGTTCCTGTTTCCTAACTTACAGACTTTTTTTCTGTTTGACCTATTCTGCTATTGCTGCTGTCTTTTGCATTTTTCATTTCATTCATTGAATTCTTCAGCTCCAGAATTTCTGTTTGGTGCTTTTTTAATGACTCTTTGTTAAATTTCTCATTTTGTTTGTATACCTTTTTCTGATTTCATCAAATTGTCTTTTTGTGTTTTCTTATATCTCATTGCGTTATCTTAAAACAGCCATTTTTAATTCTTTATTAGGTAAATCATAGATCTCCATGTCTTTGGGTTTGGTTACTAACAGATTATATTGATTCTTTGACAGGACCATGTTTCCTTCATTTTTCATGTTCTTTGGAGGTTTGCAATGCTGTCTCTACATTTGAAGTAGTAGTCATTCCTTCCAATCTTTACTAACTGCCTTCAGGGGAGAAATACCTTCCATCAGTTCTGCTAGTGATTCTGAGGCTTTCTTGGACCTTGTGTAGATACACCTGCTTCATGTTTCTTGCTCCCTCTTGTGACAGAATTCTTAAACTGGCTTGTGCGTCTTCTCTTGATCCTACATTGCACTGTGTCAGCTACTGATAGTCTCTCTTTTGTTTTCATGAGGGTAGTGCTATAGCTCAAGTTTGTGGTCTCTCCTTGGCCACATTTTAAAGCTTACTTTTATCACTGCCATGTGAATGTGCATAGGGAGCAAGTCACAGAGTGGTGGAAGTGTGAGTGAGGCAAATATATTTCTAGGGGTGTCTATGGGCCAGTTGGAGGAATCCATGGGTGAGGCTTTTCCAGAGGCTTGTTGGTGGGCTTCCTGGTGGAGTCCACAATACAGTCAGCAGAAATCGTGTCCCCTTAATGCCCTTGGTGTATCTTATCTGCTGCTCTCCCAGTATCTTCCCTCCTCCCATGGAGCTCCCGATTTAGTACTCTAGATGCTGTGAGAGAGAAATGAGTCTCTTTGGCAGCATCCAGGACAGGTGGGGAAGCCAGGCATTCATTCATCTGCTCTCCCTTTTCCTGCAGAAGAAATCAGCTCAGAAAGTCTCATTTAGCCCTAAGCTGCACTGCCACTGGAAATGAGTGAGACAGACAAAGTCAAACTCTTCCTCTTATCACTCCAATGCATTCAAACTTGTATATTTTTGCTCAAATGGAGTGCTGGAACTTCTCTGGAAAGCTAGATATCCACAAAGGCTTTCTCATATGCGGTGACTGCCCAAGTCAGTGCTCTCCAGGTGCTCCTAGACCACAGCCAAGAGGGGCTGGAACTGGTCACAGGCTACTGCAGGGCCCACAGCCAGTACCGACTCTGTCTATCTATTACCTGAGGCATAGGTGGGCTAGATTCCTCCCAGGTATCTTGGGTGTGGTGCTGGATCCCACAGTTCCCACAGAGGCAGTTTTGTTTGTGGTTGAGTGCCAAATTTCTGTTTTTCAGGTAGGAGCGAAAAACAAGTGATGTCATATACTGCCATCATGCTTAAGTCCTACCCACTTACTCTTTTTTAACAATAACATATTTATCATTATAGTGATGCTCAAGCTAGTCTACACTTTTAACAACAATAGAGTCATCATTACAGTGATGCTAAAGCTAACCTACCCTGAGGCTCCAGTATTTTGTCAATTACAGTTTAATTGTTCCTGCTGGTACCGGCTGCAGCAGCAGGTTTCCACTTTGGGGCTCCAGGTAAATTGTGACTCTCTGTATCCACCTCTTTCTCCAGTTTCTGGAGTTGTGACTTGCCCTGTGACCTTAATTTTCTAATGGATATAAGAAGAGCCATTGTTTCTCAATTTGTTCAGCTTTATTCTTGTTGTTACGACAGGGGTGACTACTTCCAAACTCTCATTTTCAGAGAGGAAATTGCAAGTTGTCTTTATTTTTAAAAGGCAAAGAAACCAAGACCCACTTGTCTGCTAAATATTAAGCAAAGTCTTTTATAAAATAGCTGTTGTTCACTCTTATCCGATTCCCTAAGAGTTCCTTGCTCATAGTAGCTACTCAATAATATCATACCACAGCTGAATGGATGAATAAAAAACTTCCCAGTGCCGCATAAGTAAGTGAGAAATGGGACTGAAACCCATTTCTCCTGACTTATTGTGTTTTCCATGTTAATACATAACAATTGTTTAGTTTTATATTACTTACCATCCCAAATATCAAAGTTATTTATATTTCTGTGATATTTCACTAGAATCTGGCTATGATTCTGACTTTCCGTTCCTGAAACATACCTCCTAAAGAGAAATGAGTGCATCCTCTTGTCTTGAATTGTTTCACCTGGCACCATTTCTGCTTGATGTCAAGTCTCTCGTTAGTCTCTTCATATGGTTGTGTCCCTTAAATAACATCTGCTAAACAAGAACAATTTATATCAGAGTATACCATAGAAAATAATCTTTATTGTGCATTGAGCTTAAAGGATCCTCTTTGTTAACTAAAATGCAGGATTGGAAGGACTGATATTGTAAATGACATCCTCAGGAGCCTATCAGTCAAGGTGGAGTAATTCAGGATGTGAGTCTTTAAAATATAAAAGTATAAGGATATGAGTTATCATTAATAGAATCTTAGAACTAGATGGGCCTCAGAATCATTTATTAATTCCCACTTTACAAAATAGGAAACTTATATACAGGGATATTAAGTAGACGGCTCAAGGTCACAGAGAATGTTAGTGGCAAAGCCACAATAAAAACTTCGGTCTTCCCACTTCCAATTAAGGAGGTTTTTCCCCCCTCATGTATTATTTTTCTCTCCTTCTTCTTTTAACCACTACCCAGGCCTGCTGTCTTCTGTCTGCTCGGTTTTGGTTTTTTGTTTTTGTTTGGTTGCAAAAAGCAGTACCTAATACATGGTGGGTGATCACATTAATTAGTGATAATAATGCCATCTGTGTTTTGCCAGGTCGAGTTATATGGCAAGCTATTTCTCTGGCTCACCACTTAATTTATTCTACCATCCTGACTCAGAGGAGAGATTATGATTTTATAGCTTTACATTCTGGGATCTAGTGAGTATTTCTATTAAAACCCTGGAATCACATCACAACATCAGCCTACATCAGTTACACTTCATGTAGAGGCTAATGGAAGTTCATCCTGAGTGTGGGTTAGGGGCCACAGGGTGAATACTGCTTCTTTCCCACATTATTCTTAGATTGTATTCGACTGTATTTTAAGTTACAGATTTTGAGGAACAATTTTAGAACTGTCCATTTATAATATTTTGGAACAGAAATCCTGATTTCTATGTCTAGCTATACCCCAGAATTACAGAGAACTCTGAGCCAGTCTCATGCTCTTCCTGCTCATTTTAATGTTTTCATAATGAGGAAAAGGAAGAATACCTGCCTTCCAACTTACCTTATAGGAATGCCCTGAGGACTAATGAGATCACATGCATAAAACACTTGGTGCACAAAGAATGACATCAATTTTTTCTTTCTGTAAATCTCATGAGATGTAATTCACAACTGTATAATGTGGTATTACACTGCAGTTTCAGGAGTTCAGTGACAACTTACAAAAAGCTTTCTCTGCTTTGTAATTGTTCAGTACTCATAAACAGAATAATAATGTGGGGGAAATAAAGAGGCTTTCTCCAAACTTGGCAATAGTTAAGTCTAGAAAACTCATAGAACAGCATTGAATGTTGAGAGTGAAAAGCATCTAGATCAGCCTCTCATGGTGCAGCCATCCCATATATATCCTTGGCAAGTAGTAAATTAACCTCTGCTTGAGTATTTCTAGGGATGAGAACCTCACTACTTTCTAAAACTGTCATTGTTGGGAAACACTCATGGTTACAAAGTTCATTCTTTGATGGAACTGGATCTTACTTACAATCTTTGATAAATATGTTCTTTTTTTCCCCTACCTATCATTTTTCTTATATATTTGGCACTATTAGACATTTTAATATTCTCCTGATTAAAGATCCTTTATTTCTTCATTCTTTTGTCTACTCTGATTCCAGCTCTATGTAGCCACTTTCATTTGTATATACCTTTTATAAAATGTAGTGCTCAGAACTTAATCCAGCACTATAGAACATTGTAGGCATGTTTGGACACCATGGAAGTTTGTCACGTGGCTCCTTTAAAGAAAGGAACCTGCCAATCAGATGTGAAAAGTAATTTAATTGGCAGCTCCAGCTGCAGCAACTTTGAGACCCACTGCAGAATTTGATCTGAGTCCAGGTTCTTCATCAGCCTTAGCTAATGACTGAACTTGGTAAAGTACTAGGGTCTGGCTGTTTCTGCCCAATGCAAAGCTCCTCTATAGATAATCTGTGCACCTGAGCTCCATGTTGGGCTGAAGGGGATTTTCTCAGCTGCAAAAAATAGTGAGACACTTCCAACTCAATCCTCCTTCCATCCCCCTCTCCATTCACATGTATCAGACTAGCATTGCAATCTGAAGGTTTATCTACCTACGCTTTTCCCACTCTCCTTTATGCTTAACAGGCATTATTTCAGATATTCCTTGTATTTCTAACTCCATGCTGGCATTTGCTTTCTGGAGGACACAACTGAACATAATACGTTAACTGCTTACCTTGGTTTGGTCATTTATAGCATGCTTAAAGCAATGGGTGGAAATAGTCAATGACCTATATTAAGATTATAGTGTATGGGAGATCTGGGACTCCATAGATTACTCTTATACGTGGTGTATTTTTAGGAGGATGGGCTGAAGGTACCATCCTGGGCACCCCGGTTTCCATGTAAACTGTTCCAAATATCTTTCTGCCCATCCCTGGGAAGATTTAGTTCAGGAATCAAGACAGATTTCATACCTAGCATCAAATACTGCATAATTTCCTTAAGCTTTATACAGGCTGCCATATCAGTCACCCCCTTAGACACTCATTTATTCATTCCTGAGCTTTTTGTCAAAACCACCTTATTTACCTACATGACTTCTGATATCATTATCTTCCCATTTGTGGCTTCACCTCGTTTTTACCATCAACACTTATAATCATTTTTCTGGCTTTGATCTTTGAGTAAAACCAAGTAGTGCAATGGTCTGTGTTTTTGTGTTCCCCCGAAATTCAAATGTTGAAATTCTAACTCCTGAAGGTGATGGTACTAGGAGCCGGAGCTTTTAGGAGGTGCCTACATGGATGTGGCAACCTACATGAGTGGGATTAGTGCCCTTATAAAAGAGGACCCACAGAAATACCTCACCCCTTCCATCAAGTGAGGACACAGCAGGAAGGTGCCGGCTACCAACCAGGAAGAGGAATCCCACGAGAATGTGCCTATGCTGTCACATTGATCTTGGATTTTCCTGCCTCTAGTATTTTGAGAAATAAATTTCTGTTCTTTGTAAGCTATTCAGTCTGTAGCACCCTGTATTTGTTATAGAAGCTAGAACAGACTAAGGCAATCAGCAATGCTCAAATTGGTGATATTCTATAACCGTGGGCCACATAATGAAGATTGCACAGAGGATAAAACCAAAAGAATGCATAATCAACATGCAGTATAAATGAGAACCATACCTTGTTGTTTTAAGCCACTAGAAAAAAAATCCATTAATCTACTAATCTATTATAATTTTTCTTACAATGTTTCTGAGAAGGAAGTCTGTGAGAAAACACTTCTGAAATGCACACTAAATCCCAGGAATTGATCTAGGTACTGACCATTATTTGTGCCTTTTTGCAGACAATAACAAGTGAAGCCTTGAGAGGTTAAGTGACTCATTTGAACTTGTTTAACAATAACTGAGTAAATATGTTTGTCAAATACAAATTTTCTAACTTCAAAAAATCTTATTTCTGTACATAAATTATTATTTCTCCTAAGTCAGACATAGTAGTAGAATTTTAAGGACATTTGATTTTAGGTGATAAAATTCCACAGTGCAAAGAGTCAAGATTTTGGTAGAATACAAGTGAAACAATGAACATCTCTCCCACTTTTTTTTAAACCTCCTACCAAATTATGCCCTTCAGGCAATAGAGGCATTAATGGAATTTTATATGCCTAGTGTAGGATTTCTATTTAATCATATAAAGATTTGAGACTATAGCCCAAAACAATTTCTATACCTCAGTTTTCCCAAAGGTAGAATTCAAATATGGCATCCTGAATCAAATAAGACTGGAATTACCTAAGAAAAGACCTCACAACCTCAAAGAATTAACTACATATTAAAAATGTAAGTTTAATCTTCCTGAGGGCAAGATATTCATCTTACAGAATATTTTAAGAATATAGTTTTTAAAATACTAACAAGCAATAAGAGGATGGCCAACACAGAACTGAAACACATATTCAGCAGCATATATTCAGTAAAAATTTTCTCTAACATTGATTTTAAAGTAAACTACAGTAGTTTTGACTTTAACAATAAAATTATAAAACCAAGAGAAATTATTTTTTTAAAACAACTGAAAAGAGAAAACAAAACAGAAATAACAGAAATATGAAGTGCTGCTAGGATGTTAAGAAAGTTTAAAAAATGTAAGAGATTGAGGAGTATAGGAAAGCTAATTCAAGCATGTCATTTACTTCTTTTGCAGGATGTCTATTTGTGACTCAGATAATTTATAAATCTATTCAATTAGCAAGTTAGACATGAGTGTACCTACATCTGCCCATGCAGCTGAAAGCAATAATCTTTGCACTGTTGTGTTATTGTTGATAAAAAACTTTCTGTAGAAAGTGAAAAATAATTTAGTTTTCTACAGAGTGGTTGAGAGGGGAATGAATCACAGAGAGGAATCTTTAGAGATTCAAACACGACAAATAAATCTATGGCTTGGAGTGGAAGCCTTAGGCACACAGATGTCACACGCAGAGGCATAAAGTGAAACATTCAGCTGCAATCTTCCCATTTTGACTTAAATCTTTGGTATTTACAGAAAAGATATATCAAACATATGAGTTCTGCTCTCTACTTGTCCTTTGCAACTTTAACCAAGGTAGTTTCCTACTTTCTGTCAGTTAAACTTTTCATGAATGTGCCCATACCATTTGTCACTCCAGCAGGCTAAGTTAGAGATTTAATGAAAAGAGGTGCTCATTAGAAATTAGTGACAGGTATCTGAACTTTATACTAGAATTTTTTTCAGGTTGAAATCAGAAGGAATTTGATTTTAAAATATGGTATCAACTCTGCACTGATTCTCTAGCAAGTGATCCAACATTTTGGATAATGCTATGTCATAGAAATCTTGAATATTGAACAGATGCTTTTTATTAGAGGCTCTTGAGCTAAAGAAAATGTAAGGCCTTTTAAAATCCCAGTCTTTATCTATTACATCTCCTGCAGATAGATTGCTGTGAGAGATGTAGGCACATGAAGAGTAGTTCAAAAATAGCCTATGCATTTTATTGGCATTATAGCTTTTCTATTAATTCATACAGACATTAAATATTCAGTGCCTGCCTTATAAATTAATAAATAGAAGATATATGAATATGTATTTCATTTTATGCTCCCTGGGATAGCCATATGAGACCAACTACTTTATTAGTAATGCAAGGGGATAGTAGTTATATGTTCATATTTCAACACATAAGAGGACTTCCATATCATGCTTGGAAATTATTAAAATATCTCTTGGTATATTGGGGAAAAAACTTTCAGGTTGAAATTAAGTCTGTTAATTTCTAGCAGTGAGGAAAAGGGACAAAAGCGTTTCCCTCTCCTGCAAAAAAATGCTTCTGGAAGGAAAAATTATATATTTACCCTTTGTCAGATTTGCTTTTATGTATGCTCATGTTTCAGTCCTTCTGAATCTTTAGATTAGTCTATGTGTATGTGCGCACATGCATTCATTACTAATTTGTTTTCCCAATTTCTTTATGGAGGAAAAATAAACAAACAATAACACCTAAGCTTTTAACACTCTTGTTTCCACATGATACATACTACCTTCCATGACGTTGGACTTTTATTTAGCTTCCCTAAACCTCATTTCCCTCATCTCTAAAAATAGTGAAGAGGATAATTCCTTGATGGGTTACTGGTGGAATAAATGAGACATCTTTTGTTTTAAAATGAAGTAAAATATTAGTTCTTGATGGAAATACCATGAACACATTATGGATGCACCACTGAATTTTGATCAATGTACAGCATTTATTTTCCCCCCTGCAACTGAGAAGTCATACAATGCAATGATATTTGCAATTAGAATGTTCTGTAGAGCTGGTCATGCACTTTGATGTGTAGCAGGATGTCTTAGTTGCTCTAAAAGGGGAGGGATATGGCCTAACAGCAAGCTTACACCAAAACAGTATTAGATGTTAACTGAAACATGTGAGACATTTACGTTATAATTATTTAAAAACACAATATGGGCAATAAATAACCCAAGCATAGCAACATGTAATTCAAGAGTGACCCTGTGGGGGACTTCCCTGGTGACGCAGTGGTTAAGAATCCGCCTGCCAATGCAGGGGACACAGGTTTGATCCCTGGTCTGGGAAGATCCCACATGCCATGGAGCAACTAAGCCTGTGGGCCACAACTACTGAGCCTGCACTCTAGAGTCTGCAACCACAAGTACAGAAGCCCGTGTGCCCTAGAGCCTGCGCACTGCAACAACTGAGCCCATGTTCCTAGAGCCCATGCTCTGCAACAAGAGAAGCCACCGCGATGAGAAGCCCGGGCACCACAACGAAGAGTAGCCCCCGCTTGCTGCAACTAGGGAAAGCCCGCGTGCAGCAACGAAGACCCAGCACAGCCAAAAAATAAATTAAAAAAAAAAAAAATGAGTGACCCTATGATAGGTACAGATGTATTTATAGACATTGTGAGATGTTTTTATGATGTAGAAATATCAAGACTGGAATTACAGGTGACTTGTGTAACACAATTTTGAGTTTGGAAATCGTTCAAGCATGTTATTAAACATTCTAGTATGCTTAGAGTATTTAAAATTGTTCCACAAGCACAGATTATGGAGCCTACCAGAATATATGCACAGTTCATACATATTATGTAGTAATTTCACTACTTTTCCCTTTTTTATTTCCTTCCCTTTCCTCCAAAATATTTTTGTATGGCTACCTTATATTTAGGTATATTCTCTCTCTTTCCCTGCCCCCACCTTTTCCCTCTCCTTTTCCTCTCTTTACAACAGCCAGAAAATTATTTTATTTTTACTTTGACTTTTCACTATGTTATTAGATTTTTATTCTACTTCTAAACCAAAATCAAAACTAAGTCAAGATGTAATAACTCACCTGACCTTCAAAAATTATTGGTGATCTTTCTTAAAGGACTCTAATATACTTTGTCTGCCTGTACCCTCCTTCATTTGACCTTCTTGAACCTTCCATCTAATGAAGATGAAAATGAAAATCAAGCAAATATAGTGGTTCTGGAATTGGCTGAAGGTCTTTCAGGAGTCACTTTTTTTTTTTTTTTAGCCAAGAAGTGTATGAATGTCAACTTCGGTTCTTTCAAAGCACTAAATTGCTAAGAATAACTTTTGCTCTTGAAAAGTTCAAACAGTCATCCATTCCAACAGTTATGAAGTGGAAATGCATTTATGGCAGAGTAAAGAGCAATCGGTGAAAATAATAAATTTATAAATTGCGTATAATCACATGCAGTTGGATACTTCACTGGGTTCTCTTGTGTCATGGTTGAAGATTTCCCTGAGTAATATCAGCTGAAAGTTCTTATTAATCCCTTCTTTCTTTTTCTCTGTATTCAAGCATGATCCACAAAGTTACTACTATTATGAGATAATTAGAAGATAATTATAACTTAATAATTATTAGAAGACAAAAATAACTATCTCATAAACTAATAATGAATTTTTTAGCATTCAAATCTGCTATACATGATATTTTTACTAAAATCATGGTGGATATGAGGAAAATTGATGATATTATTAACGTCCATTTAAAAGGTCAAAACTTAAGTATAATTCTTAAGCCTCTCCTTTGATTTACCTTCAGTGTGTAATCAATCACAAAATCCTTTCCAATAAATATATGATATTTTCTTTCTAAACATCTCATGATTCTGTCCGCCCCTCACCCCGTCCTCTGACACTGCCTCATTAAGGTTAGACTGCACCCTGCATTCCCCTCTTCAAGCCCAGTGTCCTTTCTAGTCCTGATTTGTCTGTCTGGACCCCAATATCCTGCCACTCCTGCTGCCACAGCATGCCTCCTGACCCTGCCACCACTCTGGCTTAAAACGCACCTCTTATGCCATCCTTCAAGTGTGAGATGGACCAACACTCTCTCAGGAAAAGTTTTTCTGATCCCCAAGACAAGGTCAGATCTCTGTTATATTGTCTTTTAGCACACTGTACTTTGCCTTCATTGAATTTGTCACAGTTTGAAAATATTTATTTCACTGGTTGCTTGATTAATATTTAATACTCCCATCATAATCCTGGTATCAGCATTGTTTTTTACTGTTTTTATATGATCTAGCAATGGTGACAGGTAAATGGGCACTTAAAAGTATCCCCTGATTGAAAGAATGGGTAAATGACTAGATGAACCCTTTGCATTATTACATTTTATTCAATTATTCACTGTTTGGGATCTATTTTTTATTACAGAGAATCAATTCCAAAGATGCTTCCATGCATTAATAAGATTACCAATCTCAAAGGCATTTTTTAGAAAAAACCAATTATTTATATAATGAAGACTAGATGTAGCTGATAATACCTGTAATTTTGTGCAACAATAATGGCTTTATGCAAACATTTGTGTAGTAGTTTTACTAAATATTATAAAATTATATATAACAATACATTTGTAAATGTTTTAAAATTATATAACATATATCTCTCATATATGTCATGTATATCATATATATGCCTCCATAACTTAATAATAAAGATGAACAAATATACACCTTAGAAATCAGTTTGTTACACATGAGTGTTCCAGTATGTAAAAACTTTATTGTAGCTGTTAGTTCTTGTCCTTGGTGTAATTGTAGGAAGAGTGCTAGGATGAATAAAAATATTTGGTTCCTAGTTCCAGTTTTGACCTGCAATAGCTTTGGGATATTAAGGAAATCACATTTTTAGGAGTCACTTTCCTCATCTGTGATTTAGGGGATTAGGCTACCAGGTCTGTTAGGTCCCTTTATATTCACAGTGCTATAATCTTCTTTTGAATTGGACTAAGATTTTTATGGCTCATACTTTCAAATAAATCTGGAAGTATTTGAGGAAATGACAAGTGAAATAAGGGTGAAGATTTATGTATAAGTATTGCAAAATGGATAGAAAAACATGTCTTAAATCAATGTCACTTCCTTATTGATAACTGAGAGCTCCATTTTGTTAATTGATGTTATTTAATATAAATTATTTTAATTTTAGAGGACATGATTTAAGCTGATTTTTTAAAATATCTTTAGAATTTAACTTAAAATATGCAAAACACAATTTTGAGGTTTTCTAGGTTTCTACATGTCAGGTCATTTTATGATTAATTAAAAAATCTCTCCAGCAAATAAAATGGTTGAGAATGTGGATGGATGTCTACTAGGGGGTTGGAGTTACTTAATTCCTACGAGATTTCCAACAACTTCAAAAATTAAAGATCAATGAGGCAATTCAAATCAAATTTTCTTTAAAAGAGAATTAGGTATTGCTTGATATTTGAGATGAGAGCTATTCAAATTATACACAAAATCAAACTATGAATAAACATGCCATTTTATATGGCTCTCATTGCCCTTACAAGGTTTCAAAAAAAGAAGAAAACTCTCAAGAACATAAATGAATTTGACATGTTCTCCGAAGGCCATTTTGATATGTTTTATATTTTTAGAGGATTCAGAACCCCTTCCAAATTTTCAGTTCTTCATGCTTATTGGGAATATCAGTAAAATTGCACTCTAGAGGAACAAGCCTGACAATTTCAGTGGTGTATCTGTTAACAGGTCATAGAAAAATAATTTACTTTCTTTGAACTTAAAACATAAACATGGCACTTTTCCCTTTTATTAATTAATGTACTGAAACTCAGAGTTTGATTAAGATTGTGACCATTATATAGCACCTCTTAGTTCTTTTCTCAAGAAGTATCCCAGTGACAGCCTTAATATGTTTCTTCGTAGAAAACTCAGTGCTTGGGATTACATACAGGTTTCTGACAGCTGTATATATCATGTAAAGGTTGAAAGGTAGGAGACAGCTTCCAGAAATAATGAATACCTAGATATCCGACAGTCATCTTAAAACAATTTAGTTAGACAGAGTTGGGAGGCAGCCAGGAACTGAGATTGAAGATGCAAAAATTAATGGAGTAAGATAAGGGTTGTAAATCACAAAAATTTCCATGTCATTGGTCTTATACAGCAAGAAGATTGAACAATGATTGACAAGACATATATATTAATTTGAGGAGACAGAGATATGGAGATAATAGGATATGGTCACTAGATTAAATATATATAATTGAAATACTAAAATAGTTTTAAAGAAAAAAGAAAGACAAAAATAGTTTACCTTGATGTAATATCTTGAGTTTTGAGGTCCTATGTAGATAATCACCACAGAATATATTCAAGAAACACAGATATAAAAAAAAAAGATTAAAAGTTCATTTGAAAAAAAAATTTCAAATGGTGCTAGATGCAGATCAGCTCAAAATGAGTCTGAGACATTTTGTATGTTTATTAAATAAATTCACACATTTATAATACCATTATTTTTAGGATTACTGAAACATTTAGTGATGGTTGCATAAATTTTCTATGCTCTCTCATAAAGCCAAATGTATCAATAAAATATGGGAAAGTAAATGTAAAGAATTTTTCTGAATTATGTAAACCCACATATAATGTATGCATTCTGTAAAATTAGAAATTCTTCAAGTTATCAAATTAATAAGAAACAGATTTACACATTGTGCTCTAATTGATTACACGCTGTTATTTGTTTCCACGCTACTCATTCTTAGTATCAAGCAGGATAAGTCTACACAAATTTTTTCTTTCCTCCTGAGCAGAATGTAAGGGGAAGTTGAATAAATGAGAGAAAATTGCTTAATATTGGTGTACTTCTCTAACTTTAGTGCTTACTGTTTCATTTTTTTTGAAATGATACATTTATGATCTTTGATAAATGGCTGGAAAAGTTGTTTGGATTCCCGCGTTTCCAAGAGCTTAGAAGGTTTTCTTAATGGATGGCATACTCACTGAATCAGTGTGTTTCTGTACTTTGCGCTGATGCATTTTCTTTTTAAGTTGTAGCAAAAGATTGGGACAACAGCTTTTTCTACATTGAGACAAAACAGTGCAGGTAGAATAATGATCAGATAACAAGCTGTATCTGTTCTATTTGTTCGTGAAAATTTTTCCACATGTCAGTCCAGAAGAGAGATGATTCCAGATACAAAACATGAAGCAAAAGGAAGATAAAAATTGAACAATGTGCAGCCAGCAATATCTGTGCATTCTAACACTGTTAAATTTTCCAAGTATAGTGTAAAACATGGGACAGAAGACAATACAAATATTTTAAATACTAGAGGTAGGAAAGAACTTTTAAAATAATCTACTTTAACCACCTTAATTAATGAGGTGCATAGCACACTGATAGTATGTAAACAAAAGAGGATTCACACAAGGGGTGAAATTAAAGTGAAGCAAGGATATAGTCTATCAGGACTCATTGCCTACAAAGGCCTCACAGAGTTATAACTAAGTGAGAAATTGTCCCAAACTCAAGTAGTTTCATCAATATAATATCAAACTTTCATCTAGATTTTTTCCAGTAGTCAAATTGTGGTTTTGAATATATCTAAAATGCATTGCTTATTTTTAAATAAAGAAAAATAATTTGATAAAGTACATTTTATTTTTTTGACTTGAAAATTTATAAGGAATAATTCAAATGTCTGCATTATCAAATTCTAGTAGGTTGCTTTATGCACAGCAAATATGCACCAATATGGTTGACAATGTTAAATAGGTTTTTCCATAGTTTCCAAGAATAGCATTTGGGAAAAAATCATGCAGCAATCATTTGAATAAAACTCACTCATATTTTGGGATTCTTATTGAACGACATTCGTAATATACAACTAATGAAATGAAAGTGTCTCAACAGTTGTTGCCCAAAATAATGTTTAACCAAGTACGTGGAAATGAGAAGCAGTGTTGGCATTTTAAAGGTGGAAAAGGGATTTGTTAGAAGCACGTTCACACATAGGACTCAAGAGAACTTATTTTGAGAGAAATTTGAAGATTGTGTTTTCATGAACCACTTAAAATTCACCACTTTGATGTATCATACAGTATGTCATTTTCCAGTTATTTTGGTTTCCCTCATGTGCTTTCTTGTTATCTCCCTTGTGCAGATACCTGATGCTTTCATTTATCATATTACTTCTGTGATTTAATTTGGGAATGTTATGAAACACAATATTTTTACCTGTTACATGAAAACCACCACCATCTACTCCCCACTTTATTATTTGAGAAAATATAGATGTACTATATGAGCTTAACATGTACATTTTTGACACTAATAATCAAATTTAATTATATGATGTCACCTCAAAGCATCTTATCTCTATTAATACATTCTCTACTAGTTTGCATTTAAGCCCGTAAAAGTAGCTTATGTTCATATTTTCACCTACTTGCAGTAGTATTTAAGACCCAAACATACTTTCTTCACATATATAACTGTCTGGATAGGCTACATTATTCTATGGAAAAAAACAAAGCCAAAATTTCAGTTGCTTAAAACAGCAAAAGACTATTTCTAATTCATCGTACAATATATATATTTGATATATATGTAATGGATTGGCTGATGTCTCTTTTTTGTGTGGTTGTTTTCCTCACACTGGGGACCAGATTAATAGACCAAAGGCAGCCACAATATGGAATATTGACAGCCACCTTGCTAGGCAACAAAAGTAGAGAGTAGCAAATTGTATGCTTATCAACTCACAAGCTGAAATAAAAGAACTGAATGTTGTTGAACTGTCCAAATTACTAACACAACATGTAAACAAACACTATTTGTGAATTAAACATTTGTCTCTAATATCACCTACTCAAAATTTCCTCTGTGTGTGTGTGTGTGTGTGTGTGTAAAGAAAGAGAGAGCTAGAAACAAAGAGAGACACCTACTATTTACCCCTGATACAAGATCCTGAGGGTGCTAGGTCCTGAGAACACATCTGTCTAATGTGGCAAATAACTACTATTATTGTTTGTGCTTTTGTCCCAAATTTCATGAGTTACATTTGTATTAGCCAAACTCCTTTAACCTAGGCAAGTAAAATCAGCCTGCCCCATCTCCCCCTTCTACTCCTATTCTTATGCCCTGGGGTTTGCCAAGGGGGGACACCTCCCATAATGAAAAGTTCAGGTCCTTCTGGAGGCACTACTCAGGGAGTTCTAAAAAATAAAATAGAGGGGAAGATGGATCCAAAAGATCAGAAAAGCCTCACATAGAGATAGCAAAATAGCAAAAAGGCTAAGAAACCGTAAGTATGAATTACCAATAAAGCCAGGTTGCCAATTCCATGTGTCTTTCCCAAAAGCTACCACCCTTAGCAACAATGAAAATCATGATATACATTTGCCAGTGATCCGTATCAGAGCTCCTTCTCTGAGCTTTGAAGACTTCCTGGAATTTGGAGTGCATGTTTAAAGTTCCCTGCATTTGGTTTGAGTGTAGCCTATTAAAGCATGGAAACATATTTGACATGTGATACCTCTTAACGCAAGGGGGACACCTTGCCACCCAGTGGGTTCAGAAACTCCTAGGTGAAAGTGGTGTAATTAACCTGGTGTGATAGGAGGCCGAGAAGGGCAAGAGGAGACAGAGGCAAAGAAAGAGTTCATGAGCATTAAGAGAAAAACTTGTATGTGAATACCATTTCTCTAGGGGGTTTAATTCTTGACTTTCTAGAATTAATGTTTGTGCTAGCACTCAGTCAGGTACTTAGTCTACCTATCTGTTAGTCCATAGACACGTAGTGAATGTTTTCCGGAAGAGGAATACTGAATAGTTTAGATTCTCCTTTTTTGCAGTTCATACTCTATCCCCTTTGACTTCCCATTACAGAAAGTTCTTTTTGTTGGTAATTTAGGTTTTAAGCCTACTGGCAGGATAGTCCATGTTGTATCTGCCTTCTAAGTAATTGAATTGAGATCAGATTAATCTGAAACAATTAGATTACCTAGATTAACACATTTATGTAACCAGCCTTAGCAGTCCCTGAAACATGAAAACAATGAGAATGGCTCTGGAAAAAAAGAAACAAGAACCTCTACCCCACCCCACCATCACCCCTCCAAAAAAGTGGTTTGGAGCAAAATCATAATAATTCTTTTCTATAATTTACAGATGTCCTTTCAATTTCATATTTTATTATTAGAATTGTTAGATTTTCAATGTATAGTGTTTTAAAGTTATAACTATAATTACTATACTTTAAGCTGTAGGTGGTGATGTAATAGAGAAAGTTTTAAAAATCAAGTTTTAATAACAACAACAGTTCACACAATTAAGCTAGCAATTCAGTGAACTGCATCTTTTAGAAATTTCAAGCTCTGACACATCATGGGGTGACTTAATTGCCTACTGTTTTCACATCCTTGTTGATATCTTGAATTAGTCAAGCATCTGTTACCCCAATGAAGTCAGATATCTATTTCAATACATTTGTTTTCAGCATTGCATTTGTGGTCTGATTGTGTTTTGTGTTTATACATTTACGTAAATGAAAACCATTTTTCTAATTTTTTTCCATAGTTATTTTTTCTCATGTTTGTCTTTTAATAAAAGGAAGTTATAAGGGATTGTTTTTCAAATTGATCTATCTAAAGACATATTCTCTCAATGTTTCCATTTACCTCCTTTCTCTTTTTTGCTGTAAGAAAAGCCATAAAAGGCAAAGAAAGGACTTATTCTGAAACATAATTGAATAAATTGGCAAGTAGTCATTAACTGGTGGTTTCATAGTCTCATTAAACACTGTCTGGGTTCTATGTCTTTTTCTTTTTTTCCAACATAAAGCATAGCCAAAAAGGGAGAAGTGAGCTTAAAGGATCTAGATAAACTTTAGCCAAAATATTTCTAAAATACTTTAATGAGGTCAAGGATATTAAGAATATTATGCATATTAAGAAAGACAAACCAAAAGACCACTGAGCCACAGTTTAACCAATCTGTTAACAAAATTGTCATGGTCCATGCGTGGGTTGGAAAAAGAATTTCCAGACACAAAGTATTTTAGAACAGAGTGAGTTTATTGAGAACAAAGAGCAGAGTTAGTGAGGGGCTTTGCAAATACAGCGGGCCAACTTCCTGATAGACCAGGGAGAGCCGACCCCTTTTTGTGGATTAGTAGCCAACATTTTTAGCTTCAAGATAAAGAAAATTCCTGCTGAAAGGATGGCTTTAGGTGATTGGTCAGGTTGCTATATGGTGAATATTTTACCTAATATGGAGTCGGGGGTGCCGTCCAATTTAGGTCAGGAGAGCCCATGGCAACCGTTGCTGTGGGAGCTCAGTTAATTCTGGAGATTTTTGTCCTGTGCCCTCAATACAGGGCTCCACAAAAATGACTCTAGATAATATACTTTTCATTAAGTTATGATTTTTAATAGCATAAAAATGAAACCTGTAAATATTTTCAACTATAAATACATTTCTTAAATTCTGAGCATTAGGGAAAATGTCTTGAAATGTATTTCTTTTTATATAAAGCTAAACAGCTCTTTGTTGATATACTTTAGATTTAAAATTTTAAGCTGACAGAAGAGTGGGTGGTATGAAAAGGTAATAGATATCTTTCTTTAAAATTTGTTCACATGTCATAGGATTGTATAATGGACTATCCTTCAGTGCTAAATCTTTTCTCTTATTGATACCTTTTTTTCCATGGGGGAGGGGCGGAAACAGACAAACCAAAACCAAAAGGTCATTGCATACAGCATGAGTAATCTAGAGTTCTGAAATTGTCTTCCTTCCAGAAAAATAAACATAAAAATTGCATTGAGAAAGTATTGATTGTATGAAAGCAATGACTTTAATATAAAAGCAAACACTATCCAGGGTTTGTAAAATCTCAATAGAAAATTAGCAATACATTTCAATCAATCAATAATGGCTACTTAAAAAGGCCTAAAAAGCAAAGGGTGATGTTTTGTACATTTAACAGGACCACAGAAGATTCTAAACAGCTAATTTTCTCTAGTTTATTGTCTGTATAACAAGAAAAACCAATTATTTTATATTTGTCTCCAAGGATTTACTAAACGACTAAAAACGCAGATAGAACTGGGAAAAGTGACTGTCAGAGTGGTTAAAAAATGTTTTTATTTATATTATTTTACATAATCTTATAAAAACCTGGTTAGGAGGATATTATCACTTATAGGTGAAAGAACTCAGTCATAGTCAAAGACAGGGAGAGATTCTAATTGAATCCATGATTTCTGCATCTAAAGTCCGTATGTGCGCTTACTCACTGGGAGATTTCTCAAAAAGGAGACTGAAAGGAAGAAACAAGTAAAAGCAAATGGGTGGAGATGGTTAAGGAGGTTTTCTTTCCTTTTAAATTGAGGTGTAGCTAGACAGGGGAGTGGGAGTAATGTATTGGAAAGCATTCATTGTGTTTAGGATTCAAAATAAATTGGCAGCTCTTTGAGGAATTAAGAGGAAGATAATGCAGAGAGAATGCAAAGGCTGCAGCTGAGGACCTTAGGGATTCATTAAATATGGTTTCATTAGTCTAGCATGGCATGCTTACTCTGTATCTTGTGGGCATCTGAGGAGGAGTTCAATCATCCTTCCAATAGTTTAATTTCTCTCAGGTTTGTTGTGTCAGTTACTTGGATGATATTTGATTTTTATGTAAGGCGGACAGGAATGGCCAAGAACTTCTCCTGTGGGAAACACATGAGCAGTAAAAGTCTCAGATAATGCCAATTCATATTTACTTTTTCCCTTGTTTAGTCTTCCTGCCTAAGTCTGGGTGGGTACAACCTTTCAAGGAGGCAATTAATAATATGTATCAAAATCTTTTAAAATGTCCATTTATTTCCTTTATGAATTCTAAGTTATTATGCAAAGTAAATGATTGCACACACATGCACAAAGGTATACAGGAATATAACTGCCAAACTGGTATGTGTTTGAATGATTGAGCAAAGCAGCTTGGTACAGTCCTACTAATCACATAATTTAAGACATAGGAGCACTGAGGGCCAGTGGGCACAAGCAATGGCTGATGCCAGCTCACAGCAGTTCTTGATAGCTGATTCTGTCAATCTCTTTTTAATTCCAAATTCAGTGACCTCATATTGGTAGCTTGAAATTGTCCTTGATGGACTATTTCACCAAGGAAACTGAGATACTATAGATCAGGACTTACTTTGTTTTGAGATCCAGTTGTTAAATATTTACCAGCATGCCACTGGCCACAAGCCCTATCTATGCCCGTAGAGGATTGGCATTTGAGAGTCAATAAAATCCACTAGATGTATTTGTATGCCATAAATTCAGTAAAAAAAAGTAACTTTTTTGGGGCTTCCCTGGTGGCGCAGTGGTTGAGAATCTGCCTGCCGATGCAGGGGACACGGGTTTGAGCCCTGGTCTGGGAGGATCCCACATGCCGCAGAGCAACTGGGCCCGTGAGCCACAATTACTGAGCCTGCGCGTCTGGAGCCTGTGTCCCGCAACAAGAGAGGCCGCGATAGTGAAGAGGCCCGCGCACCGCGATGAAGAGTGCCCCCCCCCGCCGCTTGCCGCAACTGGAGAAAGCCCTCACGCAGAAACGAGGATCCAACACAGCCAAAAATTTAAAATCTATAAATAAATAAATAAATAAATAAGACCCGGCACAACCAAAATAATAAACAAGTTAAAAAAAAAAAAAAAAAGAATAAAGTTTCTGCTCTGCTGGACCTGGTTTCCTTCATTAAAAAAAAAAAAAAAAGTAACTTTTTTCTCTAATTTTTAGACATATGTTGTTCCTGACAAGATGAGATCTTTTATGTCATGAAGTAGAAGATATAGCCAGAGTGATGATACACAGTTGCTTAAGTATTTCTTGCTTTCAAACTACAGTCATTAAGATTTCTGAGATATCTAATTGTCATGTTAAAGCTTTAAGGAGTGACTGTTACAACAGTAATTGGTATTCAGTACTTATACTTTATTTGACACCAAAGAATTGTCTTTTTACTTTATGTTTCTACATTTAGCATATTTTTCAGACTTTGAAGTATAATTTAGAATGCCTATTACCTGAATGATAATGCAATTTGTTTCTAATTCAACAGGCCTTGTGACTTTTTGTTTGAATTTATGATTGGAACATGCTTCCTTTGAAAGAAATATAAGGGCTAGATTTCGCATTCATTTTCTTTCCTTGTATTTTGGTATACCACTGTTATCTAACTTCTTATCATTAACGGACTTCCTAAGAATACCAACAGCACTTAATATAATAAAAAATTCTTTCACACAACCAAGATAGCAATCAGGACTGAAATTTATTCTGATTTAAATGGACATTATTTTGTATCCATTATGTATATTTAATAATGGCATAATAATACTTTAATTGATAGGGAGGAACACAACATTCAGTCCTACAGGTTGAATCATATTCTCCTAGTACCAAAGTTACTCCGTAGTCCTAAGTTAGTAACCTTAAAAATGTAAGTTTCAGGCTCATGACCAGCAATTCAGTAACAAAAGCAGTTGTTAGGTATGTTAATGGAGTGAATGTAAAAGTAACGTTTACTCAGAAAATATATATATTGACTATATGTGCATAGCTCTATGCTCATGCCTTTTATTTGAGTCCACAGTATATGTTTTGTAAATAGTTGAGGAAAAAAGATGGAAGAAAAGAAGGGTCCTGGAGGAATATACACAAATGTGATATGCAGGACTTTTCTATAAAAAGCACAAAATTCTAGTTAAGGAGGTGTATTCATCAAGGTTCTCCAGAAAAACAGAGTCAATGTGATGCAAGAGAGAGATTTATTTTAAGGAAGTGGCTCATGTAATTGTGGAGGCTGGTAAATCTAAAATCTAAAATCCAGGCTGGAGACCAGGGAAGAGTTGCAGTTCAAGTCTGAAGACCATCTGCTGGCAGAATTCTTTCTTCCAGTGAGGTCAGTCATTTTTCTAGGACTCAACTTATTGGATGAGCCCTGTCCACGTGACTGAGCATAATATGTTTTATTCAAAGTCTAATATTTGAAATGTTAATGTCATCTAAAAATGCCTTCAAAGAAACATCTAGAATAATATTTAACCAAATCTCTGGATACTGTGACAAGTTGACACAAAAATAACCATCACAGGAGGCAAAACCTTAATACACAAAAAGCTAAAGAAAAGGACATATTAAATTAATTGTGGGTTACAAATATATGCTGAATGTTATAGGCACTAATTGAAAAGAAATAGCCCTCAGAATTGAATGGCTGGAAAAGTTAATGAAGAAGTATACTCTGAGTTGAGCTTTGTGTACAGGTGGGATTCTAACATAAAAACTAAGAATGTCTCATGTAAGACAGAGTGTTAGCAGTGTTAAACATGTAAAAATATTTTGAAGTCATTCACTTGATGGGTTGCCTAATCTGCACCAGGTACTACTTGAGATCCCAAAAGGCATTATTTCATTGAACTGAAGAGTCAGGGGTATACGTTTTGGAAAGGATCTCTCAGCTTTGAATTTAAGATCAAACATTAACAATGGCCTGAAAGATCAGATTCACTATCTTATTAACATTAACTTCCTGCAAAATAAATTGGATGCTTACTATTTCATTTAACAGACGAGAGCTCATTTAGTGATAGATCTGCCTCTACTAAGCAGTACAAACAATTAACAGCAAATGAGACTCTATTAACTTATATGTATATATATATTGGGGATATTTGCCACATGGCTATTATAACGGTAAATTTAAAATTATATCTCAATTAATTTATTCATTAAAAATATTGAATGAGTATGTATTATGCTCCAGGCATTGTACTATGTTCTAGAAATACAAGAACAAATGAGAAAGACAAGATCATATATTCATGGAGTTTACAGTCTAGTTGGGGCATTTCTTTATTCACTAAAAATATTATATATCCTGTAACATTAGAGTGCCTACAATGTAATAGACAATTAATAGAATGTAGCTATTATTAATAAAAATTCTTTTAATGTATTTTTCTCTATACACAGACACACACAATATGTTCATATACACACATACACATATAAGTGCAATCTGTAATACTCCCCTCCTTGACCTCCTTTATTTGTCAGAGTTTCAAACACAAAAATAACTTCAAGCTAAATAGTCCTATCACAGAATCAAACCTTATGAAAATACACAAAACTTGACATTGATTTAATACCCAATCTTTCCCTTGGGTGTGTGAATCACATTGCAGTGTGTTTTAGAAAATCATGTAGCACATTTATGATTCAGAGGCTTGGGAGAGAGGTTGTCCCAGACAAGCAAATGTGATTCAAAAAATGCAAAATGCAGGAATGACTGCATAGGGAAAATATCCTAAAGACTTCTCATTCAGGCAGGTTGTACTCCCTTGGAACACAGCATGTGGGAAACTTCAGCTCTCACCAGTGTGTGAAAAGCACACTTTTCCTTTTCCAGTATAGCTTTAATTGCTCCCCTATGGTTTGGCTGCACAGAGGACCCAGAACACTGAAGGAAGTGTTCACCTTAAGCATTTGTCGATAATCTTGGGTTTTCCTTTGATATTTATTGTGGGATTCCTGTAAATATAATATAATCATGTAAGAATTTAATTTATGTGCTGCTGGCATTTTCTAGGCCTACTTCTATTAGGAATACAACTACCTATTACATTACATGCAATATATATATAGCTGAGAAAATAATGCCCTCACCAGTCACTTATACGTAAAATACACCAATGTCTTTCCAACTTAAAATGTCTCCCCTTGGATATACTTTTAATCCAAACGACTGTTACTTCAGACTTCAGAGTTTGATTTATCTGTGGCTACTTACCCTTATGAATTGAAGTCATACCCTGGGTCTTTGTCTCCTGTAGGCTTGTCATCCATTTGGGTTGTTCCATTCACTTCAGAGTAGTGATGATAATTTTGCTGTGGAAAATGGATGTGATAAAAATTCTATTCACTAGGTATGATCTCTTGGGAGCATATTTTATAGGCATGAATAATAGCATAGCAGTTAATAGCACTGGCTTTAAATCATAGAGGTATAAGTTTAAATCCTCATTCTAACTCTCCGTAGCTCTGAAATTTCTGCCAAGTTATTTAACATCTCTGAGTAATTATCTCAGGGTTTCTGTGCTGTTAAATTATTATATGTAAAAAGAATTTAAAACTGTGCCTGGCACAAAGTATGTGCTCACAAAATAGTAATGTTAATTTATTAGTTATGGGACATTTTCGAGGGTTGGGAAAGAACAATAATATTTGGGTTTGTTAGTGACTATATAAATAGTTACACTACTAAAAATATGACTACAAAGGGTTTGTTTCAGAAAGACTTTGTTAGGATTTGGATGTGAGAAGCCTGGGATTCAGATCAAAATTGTGTAGTTCCCATAGGCAAAGTGCACCATTTTGAGGATATTCAGGTGATGTTAAGTGAAAAACCTTTTCATTTTTGGTTTATTTTGGGTAATCGTAGCGAGGATGTAAACTGTTCAGGAAATTTGATATTTCATTTGCCTCGATCAAAATGTTTTATTTAAAAAAATAATATCTAAATTGCTGAGGATATTTATATAAATTTGTGATTTATATGTGTGAATGCCTGTAGTGAGTGATGCCATCATACAAATCACATATAACAAATGGCTTTTGTGTTTTATTTGCATATTTAGGAATACACTGTAGAAAAACAAAATTCCAGAAAGGGAGAGTGAGTACCTCTGAAAATCCTCTCCTTCATAAATGCAATGAGAACAAGAGCAAAATTGTCAAAATCAACTTTTCCAGAGCTCTGGAAATTACCCAAAGATTTGCAACAAACTGAAGACAGTTTATTCAAGAAAAAAAGGCTGGATTTTTGTAAGAACAGTGAGCTTTGTGGCATTTTAATTTGCCTTATTTCCATCTACTTCTTCCTAGCTCAGTAATAACTGTGAAAACCTGTAACCATTCCACTATTGTAGCTATGAAAACCAGCCTTGTAGCAGTCAGTCACTTATGAGGTTACAATGGATTTGGAGTTTGTCCCAAAGGCCCTATCCCCAGAGAATTGTCACTATTTGACCTATCTGGTAGACCCTGGAAAAGTCCATTCTCTAAGATTTTCTTTATTTGACCAGACTCAGAGCTCTCTATGGAACAGCCCTAACCCTAAGGGCATATTTAGAAAACAATCAGTGGCAATTGTTTAACCTTGCAGCTCCCTAAGGCTAGGATTTACAAATGAGTGAAAAAACATTAGAAGGAAAACCTGGAGAATGAGATACCCAATGGGGCTTTGTAAGCTTCCTGTATATTTCTGGGAATAGAGAAGGTCACATGCATGTTCAGAGCTTTGCACATGCTCAGGAAAGATCCCGATAGGGATAGAGTATGATAATCAAATAGTTAGTTCGGAAATCCCACTAGGGGACTATAGATAGAGAGGGAACTTTAGGGGGCTTTGGGAGACCACAGTAAGTTAATGATCGCTCAAGAAGGCAATGGGAAACTCTTTAAACAATGAGGGCTTGCTTGACCCTTGAAGCAGAGCAAGTTGCTTAGCAGCAAAGCTAGACAAGCTTGCTTAGCAACAAAACCAAGCAAACTTACTTAGGAACAAAAACATGCAATGGAGGCAGGCACACACCATGCCTCAAGACAATAAAACAATAGTGGAAAAATAAGGCCTATATCCTGCCCAATAATGTCAGTAAGTTAATGGCCCCTAAGACATGCTGTCTGCATATGTAAAAAGCAATAATTTGGGAAAGGTGACATTGCAAAGTGAATGACCCTCATTATACTGAGACCTGAAATAATTTTTCCATAGCACCATGACAGTCCCAGATGGGCCATATAGGGTCAAAAACTCCCCTGCCCATCATGTAGGAAGAGTTACCGATGGAAGACTCAAAGAATGAGGAAGAAGGTGGTCTTCACCCCCCCACCCCTTTCCTTTGATTATAAAAATGTAACCCACTAAGTACTTGGGGCAGCTCAACACTCACTTGCCTGCTCATTTATAGGCCTCACAAGTGTCCTATTCTAATAAATCATTTCTTATCTATCATTTTGCGTCTCAATGAATTCTTTGTGTACTGAGACATAAAGAACTGGAACTCCTCCTCGGAGCCCCCCAAGGCAAATTTCTGTGGTTTCAATCCTAATTTCTCACATCTGGGGGACATGAGGTTCTGCACAACCAGAAAGCTAAGGTTAGCGCTGAGTTGTAAACTGCATGAGGGAGCAGTGAAGGCATGCCTCAAAACACACATACATGCACACACACACAAATGCACATGCACACACACACAACACTTCAGAAAGGCTGGGAGACTTATTGTTTTAAGACATTTAAGAAAATCTCTGTCCAATAACTAATCTAATGGAAGAGACTTCTATGACTGCACATCACAAAGATTACATACTTTACAAAATTATCCCAGGGAAGTCATAAAACAAACAACAACCAGTGATAATCACAAACCTAACCCCCAGAGTGGTTGGTTTGATTTGCAGAGATGAACATTATATTTTTTAAACTCTCCAGTTTAAAAAGAGAGAGAAAGACATGCACAAAGAATCATGAAAGCATGGCATATAAACAAGAATAAAAGCAGGCAATAGGAACTTCTCCTGAGCGAGGAAGATATTGGAATTACTAATAATTTACTTAAAATCAGATAGTTTAATTACATGCAAATAACTAAATGAACAATGTTTGAATAACAATGGGACATATGAGATAATATCTCTCCAAATAGAGAATATCAATAAAGAGATAGACATTCTAAAAAAAAGGAAAAAAAATAGAAATTCTAGGATTAAAAATAGTATAAGTGAAATTAAAATTTCACTAGAAGGGCTCAATAGTTGATCAGAACTGAAAGAAGAACAACAGTAACTTGAAAAACAGACAATTGAGATGACCCCTTCTGAGGAATAAAAAAATAAAAGAATAAAGAAAAATGAACAGAACCTCTGAGAGCCACAAATCCCCATCAACAATCTATACAATGGGAATCCCAGAATGAGAAGAGTGATACAAAGTAAGGGGCATAGGAATATTTGAATAAATAATGGCCCCAAACTCCAAAATTTGATGAAAAAAAAACATCTGCACTTCAAAGAGGCTCAACCAACTCCAAGTAGGATAAACTTAAAGAAATACACACTAAGATACATCATAGTCAAATTGTTGAAAACCAAAGACAAAGATAAAATCTTGAAAGAAGCAAGAGAGAAGTGATTCATCATATACAAGGTATCTTCAATAGACTAATAGCTACATTCTTGTCAGGAACTATGGAAGGCAAAAGACAGTAGGATGACATATCTATAGTGCTATAAGTAAGACTGCCAACAATATTCTCCAAAGCAAAAAGAAATTAAGACTTCCAAGATAAAGAAAAATGAGAGAATTTGTTAATAACAGAATTGATATACAAAAAAGTATTATAGGAAACCCATCAGACAAATGAAATAGAGAGCACTGCTAAAAATAACTACATAGGTAAATATAAAAGACAGTATAAATATATCTCTGTTGTAACTTTTCTCCCTTATCTGATTTAAAAGACAATTGCATAAAACAATAAATTAAAAAATTGCACTAAAAGTTGGTGGGCCTAGGGAACTTCCATGGTGGTTGTCCAAGGTAAAGAATCTGCCCTCCAATGCAGGAGACACGGGTTTGATCCCTGGTCGGGGAACTCAGATCTCACATGCCACAAGCTCACAAGCCACAACTACTGAGCCCATGTACCGCAAACTACAGAGCCTATGCACTCTGGAGCCCACACGTCACAACTAGGGAGAAGCCTGCACACTGCAACAAAGAGCCCATGTGCCACAACAAAGAGCCCACATGCCGCAACAAAGAGCCCACACACTGCAATGAAAGATCCTGCAAGCCTCAGTGAAGATCCCGTGTGCTGCAACTAAGACCCAACACAGCCAAAAAAAAAAAAAGTTGGTGGGCTTATAGTATATGGTGATGTAATTTTTACCACAATCAAATTACAAGAATGGAAAAGGGAACAGAGCAATACTAGAGCAAAGTTTTTGTGTACTGTTGGAATTAACCTGGTGAAACCTCAGTTAAATGATTTGAAGTTAAGATCTTAATTGTAATTCCTAGAGCAACATACTAAGAAAATAACTTAAAAATATAGCAAAATAAACAGTAAGGGAATTAAAATGTGATACTATAAAATATCTATTTAACACAAAAGAAAGCATTAATGAATAGAGAAATTTAAAAAGGCATAAGATGCATAGAAAACAAATAGTAAATGAAACACATAAAATGTACCTAATCAGTAACATAGTCAATATAAATGGGCTAAATATGCTAATTAAAACCAGATATTGTAGGTTGTATAAAAAGAGATGGATAACATTATCCAACTCTATGTTTTCTACAAGACTCATACTTTAGACTAAAAAGCACACATAGGTGAATGGTTGGAAATAGATATACTATGTAATAATAACCAAAGGAAAATAGTGTGTCTCTACCAATTTGAGAAAAAATCAAATTAAGACAAAACTTGTTGCAAAAGACAAAAACATATCAATTCATCAGAAAGAGATAAAATTATAATCATATAGGTACATAAAAAGAAAGTCCCCAAATACATGAATCCAAAAGAAAATTAAAGGGAGAAATAGGCAGTTCAAATTAAGAGTTGGGAACTTCAATAATTAACTTTTAAAATGGATCTAACAACAAGGCAGAGATAAACAAAGAAACAGAGGACTTGAACAACACTATACACCATCTAGACCTAACAAACACCTATAGAATACTCTGTCCAAAACAAGAGAATACACATTCTTCTCAAGTCCACTTAAAACATTCTCCATGATAGACCACATGTTAGGCCTTAGAACAAGCTTAAATCCATTAAAAATAATTGAAATTATACAAACTACATATACCCCACACAGTGAAATGAAATCACAACTCAATAAGAGAAGTAAATTTGGGAAATCCACAAACCTGTGGATATTAAACAATAAATTTTTAAATTACTAGTTGATCAAATAGGACATCAAAAGGGAAATTAGAATATAATTGAAATAAACAGAAACAAAAACACAACATGACAAAGCTAATGGTAAGTGATTAAAGCGGTTTGTAGAGTGAAATTTATAGCTATAGTGAAAAAGAAAAAATCTTTTGAATTACTAACATAACCTACCACCTTAACACACTGGAAAAAGAACAAACTCAACCCAAAGCAGAGAAGTATTGAAATTAATAAAGATTAGTGCACAATAAAATGAAATAGGGAATAGAAAAACAATATATAATATCATCAAAAGAAAAAGATTTTTATTTGAAAAACTCAAGAAAATTGACAAAACTATAGCTAGAATGACCAATAAAAAAACAGAAGTCTCAAAATAACAAAATCCGAAATGAAAAGGTTAAATACTGAACTTACAGAAATATATATACACATGTAAGTTTAATGAACAATTTCATGCTAACAAATTGGATAACCTAGGTGAGAGGGAGAGGAACAAATTCCTGAAAAGAACAAAATATCAAAACTGACATGAGAATAATTAGAAAATATGAATAGAGCCAAAAGAAGTAAAGGAATTTGATTAGTAACCAAAATAGTTCCATAATGGAAACATAGTTCCATAAAGCCCACAACCAGATGACTTCAGTGTGAATTTTATATAACTTTAATAAATAATTAATACTAATGTTTTACCAACACCTCCAAAAGTAGTGGAAATTTTTCCTAACTCATTCTATGAAGCCAGTATAGACTTATACCAACATCAGAGAGAGCTATCACTAGAAAAGGAGCTTCAGATCAATATCTCTTACGAATACACACACACACACACACAAACTCAACCAAAAAACAGTTAATTGAATTGATCAACATATATAAAGGATTATACACTGTGACTAAGTGGCCCTTATCCCAAGAATCCACGATTAGTTTAATATATAAAAATAAATCAGTATAAGACACCATGTAATAGAATAAAGGACAGACACTACATAATCATCTCAATAGATAAAGAGAAAGCACTTGAGAGTTCCAATACCCTTTAATGATAAAAATTCTCAACATCCTAGGAATTGAAAGAAATGTCCATAACCTGATAAAAGACAGGTACAAAACCCCAAAGCTAACATCATACATGGTGGTGAAAGATAAAAACTTCCTTTTAAGATCTGGAACAAGATAATAATGTATGCTCCACCTCTTCTATTCAACATTGTGCTGGAGGTTCTAGTCTGGACAATTGGACAAGTAAAAGGAAGGCATTCAGATTGGAAAAGAAGATGAAAAACTACCTCTATTTGCAGGGACATAATCTTATATATAGAAAATCTTAAAGAATTCACTAAGAAAATTAATGGAACTAGTTTATGAGTGCGGTGAGGTTGCAGAATACAAATTTGATATACAAAAATCAGTAGCATTTGTATACAATAAAAATGAACTATCCAAAAATGAAATAAAGAAAACAATTCCATTTGCAATAGCATCAAGAAGATGAAAATGCTTAGGAATAAATTTAAGAAAGCTGTGCTACATCTATATTCTGAAAATCACAAACTATTGTTGAAAGAAATTTTTTAAAGATCTACATAAATGGAAAGACATCCTGTGCTCAAGAATTGGAAGATTTAATATTTTTAAGATAGCAATCTCCACAAGTAGATTTATAGATTCAATAAAATCTTATCAAAATCATGGATGTCATTTTTGGTAGAAATTGTTCCCAAAAATCATCTTGAAAAAGAAGAATCAAAAAGTTACATATCTCAGTTCAAAGCTTACTACAAACCTTCAGTAATCAAAACAATGTGATATGCCATAAGAATAGATATATAGGTCAATTAAATAGAACTGAGGGTCCAAAAATAGAGCCTTACCTTTATGGTAAGTTGATTTTTGTATTGTCTTTTAAACAAACAGTGCTGGAATAATTTGATATTCACATGCAAAAAGATGAAGTTGAAACCTAATATATACCACGCAAAAAGATTATCTGAAAACAAAATAGGGACCTAATGTAAGAGCTAAAATTATAAAAATAAAACATAGGCATAAATCTCTGTGACTTTGAATTTGGCAGTGGTTTCTTAGATATGACATCAAAATCATAAACTACATAGAAAAAATAAATTGTACTTCATCAAAATTAAGCATATTTATGTTTCAAAATACACTATCAGGAAAGTGAAAGAAGTCCACAGAATGGGAGAAACTATTTTAAAATCATATATCTAATAAGGGACTAGCATCAAAAATATATAAAGAAGTCTCGTAACTCAACAAGAAAGACACAAATAACCCAATTTATAAAATGGGCAAAACGTTTGAATACTTTTCCAAAGAAGATATACAAATGGCTAATAAGCACATGAAAAGATGCTCAATAGCATTAATCATTAGTGAAATGCTAATCAAAACTGCAATAAGATATCACTTCATGTATATTAAGATGGCCATAATAAAAAAAAAAATGGACAGTAACAAGTATTGGTGAGGATGTGAAAAAAATCAGAACCTTCATACATTGCTGGTAGAAAAGTAAAATGGTGTAGCCAATTTGGTAAACAATCTGGCAATTTCTCAAAATATTAAATATAATTAACATATGAGCCAGCAATTCCGCTTCTGAGAATAAATGCAAGATAATTAAAAGCATATGTTCACACAAAAACTTACACATAACTACTCATATCAGCATTATTCCTAATAGCCAAAGTGTAGAACTGATTCAAATACCCATAAATTAATGAATGGATAAATAAAATGTGGTTTAATCAAACAATGGAAAATTATTCTGTAATTTTAAAAAATGTACTGATACATGCTGCAACATAGACGGACCTCAAAAACATTAATCTAAGTGAAAGAAGCCAGTCACAAAATATCGCATACTTCATTTATATCAAATATCAAAGTTAACCAAATCTAAAGACAGTAAGTAGACTAGTGGTGGCATAGGTCTGAGGGATACAAGTTTGAGGAAATAATAAAAGTAATCTCTGTTTCCGGTTCAGGGTGGTGAAATAGGAAGATCCTGAACTCACTTACTCCTGCAGACACAGCCAATCTACAACTATATAGCAAAAAAAATTAGGTGAGTGAATGCTACACATCAGGTGAATAGGGGAAAATCCACATTGAAGTGGGTAGAAGAGACTGAGACAAAATATTGCCATAATCCCTACCCTCCAGTATGTCAACCCATCATCAGGAGGGAATGCAACCTCCCCACCCCAGCTTCTCCCTGAGGAGCACAGCATTTGAACACTGCATCAAGCACTCCAAATTTTAAGACCTGTAATTGAGAGAAAAGCCCCTAAAAAATCTAGTTTTGAAAGCCAATGTGGCTTGAATCCACAGCACACACAAGGCCACAGCAAACTAAGAAACAGTTCTTAAAGGGCTTAACTACATGGCCTCGCCCACCCCAAGGCCCAGTGCAGAGGCAGCCAACTGAAAATCACCAAGATTCTCTGTGAAAGAGACTTATTTGCTTATATGAAAGCACCAGCCTAAGTGACAGACATTTAATGTAGCATACATCTATAAAACAGCTAGAAAACAATTAACATAAAGTTACAGAGTACATACATATCAATAATTACTTTAAATGTAAATGGACCAAATACTCCATTCAAAAGGCATAGAGTGGCTGAATGGAGAAAAACACAACATTCATCTATATGCTACCTACAAAACATTCACCTCAGATGTAAGGACGCACAAGACTGAAGGTATGGAAAAGGATATTTCATGTTAATGGAAATGAAAAGAAAGCTGGGGTGCTATACATATATGAGATAAAATAGACTTGAAGACAAAGACTGCAATAAGAGACAAAGATGACTGTTCCATAATGAGAAAGGTATCAATTCAACAGGAGGATGTAATATTTGTAAATATCTATGCACCCAACATTGAAGCCATCTAAACATATAAAACTAATATTAATAACACCTAATGGGAGAAATAGACAGCAATAAAATATTGCTGTCTAATAGGGGACTTTCATACAGTATTTTACCAATGGATAAATGATCTAGACAGAAAATCAATAAGGAAACATTGACCTTAAATTAAACATTAGGTAAGATGAACTTAACAGACATATACAGAACATGCTATTGAAAGCAAGAGAAAATACATTCTTCTGAAATGCACATAGAATATTTTGTTTTGGGGGAAATTTAAGATTTTATTTTCAATTTTAGGTTAATTAACATTATCAGAAATAAATTTGATTTCATATTCTTTTTTTCATGTATTTTATATTATTTATGTTTTTAAACATCTTTTTTGGAGTATAATTGCTTTACAATGGTGTGTTAGTTTCTGTTTCATAACAAAGTGAATCAGCTGTACATATACATATACCCCCATATCACCTCCCACTTGGGTCTCCCTCCCATGCTCCCTAACCTACCCCTTTAGGTGGTCACAAAGCACCCAGCTGATCTACATGTGCTTTGTAGCTCTTTCCCACTACCTACCGATTTTATATTTGGTAGTGTATATATGTCCATGCCACTCTTTTCATCTCTGCATACACTTCCCACTCCGCGTGTCCTCAAGCCCATTCTCTAAATTTGCGTCTTTATTCCTGTAGTGCCCCTAGGTTCTTCAGAACCTTTTTTTTTTTTTTTTTTAGATTCCATGTACATGTGTTAGTATATGGTATTTGTTTTTCTCTTTCTGACTTACTTCACTCTGTATGACAGACTCTAGGTCCATCCACCTCACTACAAATAACTCAATTTCGTTTCTTTATTCTGCTGAGTAATATTCCATTGTACATATGTGCCACATCTTCTTTATCCATTCATCTGTCGATGGACACTTAGGTTGTTTCCATATCCTGGATATTGTAAATAGAGCTGCAATGAGTATTGGGGTACACAACCATTTTTCAATTATGATTTTCTCAGGGTATATGCCCACTGGTGGGATTGCTGGGTCATATGGTAGTTCCAGTTTTAGTTTTTTTTGTTTTGTTTTTTTTTTTTTTAATTTATTTATTTATTTATGGCTGTGTTGGGTCCTCGTTTCTGTGCGAGGGCTTTCTCCAGTTGCGGCAAGTGGGGGCCGCTCTTCATCGCGGTGCGCGGGCCTCTCACTGTCACGGCCTCCCCTGCTGCGGAGCACAGGCCCCAGACACGCAGGCTCAGCAGCTGTGGCCCACGGGCCCAGCTGCTCCGCGGCATGTGGGATCCTCCCAGACCAGGGCTCGAACCCGCGTCCCCCACACCGGCAGGCAGACCCTCAACCACTGCGCCACCAGGGAAGCCCCAGTTTTAGTTTTTTAAGGAACCTCCATACTGTACTCCATAGTGGCTGTATCAGTTTACATTCCCACCAACAGTGTAAGAGGGTTCCCTTTTCTCCACACCCTCTCCAGCATCTATTGTTTGAAGATTTTTTGTTGATGACCATTCTGACTGGTGTTAGGTGATACCTGATTTTAGTTTAGATTTGCATTTCTCTAATGATTAGTGATGTTGAGCATCCTTTCATGTGTTTGTTGGCAATCTGTATATCTTCTTTGGAGAAATGTCTATTTAGGTCTTTGCCCATTTTTGGATTGGGTTGTTTGTGTTTTTGATATTGAGCTGCATGAGCTGCTTGTCAATTTTGGAGATTAATCCTTTGTCAGTTGCTTCATTTGCAAATATTTTCTCCCTTTCTGAGGGTTGTCTTTTTGTATTGTTTATGCTTTCTTTTGCTGTGCAAAAGCTTTTAAGTTTCATTAGGTCCCATTTGTTTATTTTTTATTTTATTTCCATTTCTCTAGGAGGTGGGTCAAAAAGGATCTTGCTGTGATTTATGTCACAGAGTGTTCTGCCTATGTTTTCCTCTAAGAGTTTTATAGTGTCTGGCCTTATATTTAGGTCTTTAATCCATTTTGATTTTATTTTTGTGTATGATGTTAGGGAGTGTTCTAATTTCATTCTTTTACATGTAGCTGTCCAGTTTTCCCAGCACCACTTATTGAAGAGGCTGTCTTTTCTCCATTGTATATCCTTGCCTCCTTTATCAAAAATAAGGTGACGATTGGTGCATGGGTTTATCTCTGGGCTTTCTATCTTGTTCCATTGATCTATATGTCTGTTTTTGTGCCAGGACCATACTGTCTGGATTACTGTAGCTTTGAATTATAGTCTGAAGTCAGGGAGTCTGATTCCTCCAGCTCCATTTTTTGTTCTCAAGATTGCTTTGCCTGTTTGGGGTCTATTGTGTTTCCATACAAATTGTGAAATTTTGTGTTCTAGTTCTGTGAAAAATGCCAGTGGTCGTATGATAGGGATTGCATTGAATCTGTAGATTGCTTTTGGTAGTATAGTCATTTTCACAATGTTGATTCTTCCAATCCAAGAACATGGTATATCTCTCCATCTGTCTGTATCGTCTTTAATTTCTTTCCTCAGTGTCTTATAATTTTCTATGTACAGGCCTTTTGTCTCCTTAGGTAGGTTTATTCCTAGATATTTTATTCTTTTTGTTGCAATGGTAAATGGAAGTGTTTCCTTAATTTCTCTTTCGAATTTTTGATCATTAGTGTATAGGAGTACAAGAGATTTCTGTGCATTAATCTGTATCCTGCTAGTTTACCAAATTAATTGATTAGCTCTAGTAGTTTTCTGGTAGCATCTTTAGGATTCTCTATGTATTGTATCATCTCATCTGCAAACAGTGACAGCTTTACTTCTTCTTTCTGGTTGGGATTCCTTTTATTTCTTTTTCTTCTCTGATTGCTGTGGTTAAAACTTCCAGAACAATGTTGAATAATAGTGGTGAGAGTGGAAAACCTTGTCTTGTTCCGGATCTTAGTGGAAATGGTTTCAGTTTTTCACCATTGAGGATGATGTTGGCTGTGGGTGTGTCATATATGGCCTTTATTATGTTGAGGTAAATTCCCTCTATGCTTACTTTTTGGAGGGTTTTATCATAAATGAGTGTTGAATTTTGTCGAAAGATTTTTCTGCGTCTATTGAGATGATCATATGGTTTTTATCATTCAGTTTGTTAATATGGGGTATCACATTATTGATTTGCATATATTGAATAATCCTTTCTTGCCTGGGATAAACCCTACTTGATCATGGTGTATGATCCTTTTAAAGTGCTATTGGATTCTGTTTGCTATTATTTTGTTGAGAATTTTTGCATCTATGTTCATCAGTGATATTGGCCTGTAGTTTTCTTTCTTTGAGACATCTTTTTCCCATTTTGGTATCAGGTGATGGTGGCCTCGTAGAATGAGTTTGGGAGTGTTCCTCCCCCTGCTATATTTTGGAAGGGTTTGAGAAGAATAAGTGTTAGCTCTTCTCTAAATGTTTGATAGAATTCACCTGTGAAACCATCTGGTCCTGGGGTTTTGTTTGTTGGTAGATTTTTTATCACAGTCTCAATTTCAGTGTTTGTGATTGGTCTGTTTATATTTTCTATTTCTCCTGAGTTCAGTCTCAGAACATTGTGATTTTCTAAGGATTTGTCTATTTCTTCCAGGTTTTCCATTTTATTGACATACAGTTGCTTGTAGTAATCTCTCATGATCCTTTGTATTTCTGCAGTGTCAGTTGTTACTTCTCCTTTTTCATTTCCGATTCTGTTGATTTGAGTCTTCTCCCTTTTTTTCCTCATGAGTCTGGCTAATGGTTTATCAATGTTGTTTATCTTCTCAAAGGACCAGCTTTTAGTTTTATTGATCTGTGCTATTGTTTCCTTCATTTCTTTTTCATTTATTTCTGATGTGATTTTATGATTTCTTTCCTTCTGCTAACTTTGCAGGTTTTTTTGTTCTTCTTTCTCCAGTTGCTTTAGTATGGTTAGGTTGTTTATTTGAGATGTTTCTTGTTTCTTGTGGTAAGATAGTATTGCTATAAACTTCCCTCTTAGAACTGCTTTTGCTGCATCCCATAGATTTTGGGTCATCGTGTTTTTATTGTCATTTGATTGTAGGTATTTTTTGATTTCCTCTTTGATTTCTTCAGTGATCTCTTGGTTATTTAGTAGTGTATTGTTTAGCCTCCATTTGTTTGTATTTGTTACAGATTTTTTCCTGTAATTGATGTCTAGTCTCATAGGGCTGTGGTCAGAAAAGATACTTTATATGATTTCAATTTTCTTACATTTACCAAGGCTTGATTTGTGACCCAAGTTATGATCTATCCTGGAGAATTTTCCTTGAGCACTTGAGAAGAAATTGTATTCTGTTATTTTTGGATGGAATGTCCTGTAAATATCAATTAAATCCATCTTTTTTAATGTTTCATTTAAAGCTTGTGTTTTCTTATTTATTTTCATTTTGGCTGATCTGTCCATTGGTGAAAGTGGGGTGTTAAAGTCTCCTAAAGTTATTGTGTTACTGTTGATTTCCCTTGTTATGGCTGTTAGCATTTGCCTTATGTATTGAGGTGCTCCTATGTTCGGTGCATAAATATTTACAATTGTTATATCTTCTTCTTGGATTGATCCCTTGGTCATTATGTAGTGTCCGTCTTTGTGACTTGTAATAGTCTTTATTTTAAAGTCTATTTTGTCTTTTATGAGAATTGCTACTCCAGCTTTCTTTTGATTTCCTTTTGCATAGAATATCTTTTTCCATCCCCTTACTTTCAGGCTGTAGGTGTCCCTAGGTCTGAAGTGGGTCTCTTGTAGACAGCATCTATATGGGTCTTGTTTTTGTATCCATTCAGCCAGTCTATGTATTTTGGTTGGAGCATTTAATCCATTTACATTTAAGATAATTATCAATATGTATGTTCCTATTACCATTTTCTTAATTATTTTGAGTTTGTTATTGTACGTCTTTTCCTTCTCCTGTGTTTCCTGCCTAGAGAAGTTCCTTTAGCATTTTTTGTAATGCTGGTTTGGTGGTGCTGAATTCTCTTAGCTTTTGCTTGTCTGTGAAGGTTTTAATTTCTCTGTCAAATCTGAATGAGATCCTTGCTGTGTAGAGTAATATTTGTTGTAATTTTTTCCCTTTCATCACTTTAAATATGTCATGCCACTCCCTTCTGGCTTTCAGAGTTTCTTCTGAAAGATCAACTGTTCACCTTGTGGGTGTTCTATTGTATGTTATTTGTTGCTTTTCTCTTGCTGCTCTAATATTTTTTCTTTGTACTTAAGTTTTGATAGTTTGATTAATATGTGTCTTGGCTTGCTTCTCCTTGGATTTTTCCTGTATGGGTCTCTCTGCACTTCCTGGAATTGATTGACTATTTCCTTTCCCATATTGGGGAAGTTTTCAACTATAATCTCTTCAAATACTTTCTCACTCCCTTTCTTTTTCTCTTCTTCTTCTGGGACCACTGTAATTCGAATGTTGGTGCATTTAATGTTGTCCCAGAGGTCTCTGAGACTGTCCTCAATTCTTTTCATTCTTTTTTCTTTATTCTGCTCAGCAGTAGTTATTTCCACTATTTTATCTTCCAGGATAAAATCTTTTATTATCCGTTCTTCTGCCTTAGTTATTCTGGTATTGATTCCTTCTAGAGAATTTTTAATTTCATTTATTGTGCTGTTCATCATTGTTTGTTTGCTGTTTAGTTCTTCTAGGCTCTTTTTAAATGTTTCTTGTATTTTCTCCATTCTATTTCCACAATTTTGGATTACCTTTACTGCCATTACTCTGAATTCTTTTTCAGGTATACTTCCTATTTCCTCTTCATTTGTTTGGTCTGGTGGGTTTTTACCTTGTTCCTTCTTCTGCTTTGTGTTTCTCTGTCTTCTCATTTTGCTTAACTTACTGCATTTGGGGTCTCCTTTTTGCAGGCTGCAGGCTCGTAGTTCCCATCATTTTTGGTGTCTGCTCCCACTGGGTAAATCTCACTGGGTGTGTATGCTTCCTGGTAGAGCGGACTGGTGCCTGTGTTCTGGTGGATGAGGCTGGATCTTGTCTTTCTGATGGGCAGGACCTTGTCCGGTGGTATGATTTGGGGTGCCTGTGACCTTAGTATGATTTTAGGCTTCCTCTCTTCTAATGGGTGTGGTTGTGTTCCTGTCTTGCTAGTTGTTTGGCATAGCATGTCCAGCACTGTAGCTTGCTGGTCATTGAGTGGAACTGGCTCTTAGCATTGAGGTGGAGATCTCTGGGAGTGCATTTGCCATTTGATGTTATGTGGAGCCGGGAGGTCTCTGGTGGACCAATGTCCTGATCTCGGCTCTCCCACCTCAGAGGCACAGCCCTGACACCCGGCCGGAACACCACGACCCTGTCAGCCACACGGCTCCAAAGTCCAGAACTCCACACTCCATAGGTCCTTTCTTCCATATGCTGCCTCTCCCCTTCTGTCTGAATTTATATTCTTATTAAGCCTTTTTAAAGCACACTGGCCCAATACCTCAGCTTTCAAGGCAGCAAATTTCTTAGCTTGTTAATCCATATGTCTAAAAGTGAATCAACATGCAGAACCGTCTGGCCACTTCTTGCACATACAGCAGCAATGATGGATTCAGGCTAACCTCAGCAATCAGCCTTGACCAAATTGACCCTTAGTCAAATGGCACTAAGCACCACGGGTGAGAACATTCTTTAGAATGGATCATATGTTAAACTATAAAACAAGTCTTAAGAAGATTGAAATTATATCAAGCATCTTTTCAACCACAATGATATGAAACTAGAAATTGATTACAGAAAGAAAACTGGGAAGTTCATAAATATGTGGTGATTAAACAACATGCTACTAAATGAGCAATTTTTCAAAGAGGAAATCAAAAGATAAATTTAAAAAATACCTTGAAACAAATTAAAAAGGGGTATACAACATACTAAAATTTATGGGATACAGCAAAACCATTTCTAAGAGGGAATTTCAAAGAGATGAATGCCTACTTGAAGAAACAAGACAAATCTCAAATAAACGTTCTAACTTTACACTTCAAGGAAATAGAAAAAGAATGAACAAAACCCAAAATTATTAGTAGGAAGCAAATAACAATGATCAGAGCAGAAATATATGAAATAGAGACCAAAAAGACAATAGAAAAGATCAATGCAACTAAGAGTTTGTTCTTGAAAAGATAGAGCAATTTGACAAATCTTTCTCTAAAATCACCAATTAAGAAAGAGAAGACTGCATCTTTATTTACTGTTAAAAAGTTAAAACTAATAATTAAAGACACATCAGGTTGACATATAGAGAGTAGGTGAAAAATGCCCATTTGGGGTTTGTGAAAGTCAGTCTAGTCTTTGTTTTATATAATGTAGAGGGGAAACTTGTCTCAACCATTATATGACAATGTAGTGAAACATACCTCCTTTTAAAAATAAGTTAAAAAATAGTAAAAGGAATTTTGTTCTTTATCTCAGATGCAGTGATGTTCCTTCTTAACAGTAATGTATAAATAAAACATTAAGTAGAAAAAAATAACATGGAATAAATTAAGGAGAAATAAAAAGAGACTTCAAATTTTTCTTGACGTTTACACTCACTCCAGGGAAGAATACTGAGTTGTTTAGCAACATCATTGTGGAGTAGCATAGGGATGTGTGAATCTTTGTGTCCCTAGTGGACAGTCTTCAGAATATTTAGAGACTGACATGACAGATGATACTAAGTTTATGTGACCCAATGGACCAGATCCCATATGAACCATATACCTTCCCAGTAGTGAAAATTAGCAGGAAACAAACTCACATATGACTTGCCTGACCAAGAGAGTAGAAACCCATAAACTCATACCAGCTCATGAGAACTGACTATTGAATTTTCAGGAATTTTGAAGTCATTTGTTATAAACAGCCATTATTAAAATATAAATTATATAAACTTACAATTTAAATAAATTATATTAAGTAATAAGTACTCAAAACATCACTTCGTACTTACTTTACTATAATCTATGCTCATGAAGTTATTTATATCTATTATATTTCTATAATAAAAATACTGCACAGATGTGTTACTGTATAGCTTTATCTAACTATGCATTGGGTAGCATCATAATGTTAAATTGAAATTAGACGTAAATGGAATATTCACACCATGGAAATTAGTAAATGCTATAAAGTCTCTGTTGCTTTGTTGCTTTACTACTGTTAAGGAACTAATAAAGGAAATATTAATAATTCAGATTAACCTTAAACATGCATCATGTCTATAATGACTACATTGTGAATAGTACAAGAAAATGGGGGCATATTCTTCTATTATTCGATACTGGTCCCTCCCTGTACAGTCTTTCTACAAACTTCATACCAACTGACACAACCTAGCAACTGTTTCCTTTATTTCTCCTCATGGGCCCTATATTCCACTCTGCACAATGGCTTGACTGCACCTTTCTAATTATAAATCAAATCTCATCACTTCCTGTTTAGATTTTTTCATTGCCTTCTCATCACACTTAAAATCCAGACTCTTCTCATAGCTCAGTATATTCTGGTTCCTCCTTCTCCGATGACATCTTGTTTCTCTTCTCCTTTTTACCACTTTAAGTGTAGGTTTCCTGTTCAGCTACATAGAGTGTGCAATCTGTGCAGTCCATAGGACCCTGTGCTTGGAAAGATTTCAAACTTTGTTTAATCATCTGCTGTTGCTGTTTTCAAAGTCTTAATAATTTTTAAACAAAGGGCCCCACATTTTCATTTTACATTAGGACCTGCTAATTATGCATGTGGCCATTCTCATTACACTTTAGCCATACTACCCTTATTTCTTTTTCTCAACTGAGACAAACTCTTTTTCACCTTAGAACTATTACCATCCACACGCTCTCTTCCTAGAAAGCTTTTCACTCAGCCATTTTCCAAACTGTTTATTTTTGTCATTTAAGGCTCAGCTCCATATCAACATTTGTGTGAGATCTTATCTATCACGTAATCTAAAGAAGTAGCTCCTTAGTGATTGTCCATCACTCAGTTTTTATTGTCTTCATAATATTTATCTTTTGCTGAAATTATCTTTTTCCTTTAATGGTTTATCTGCTTATTGTCTATACATCCTCATTAGAATTTTAACTATGTAAGGGCAGAGTTTTTACCTTTGAAGCTCAGCACTCTACTACCAGCAGCTGGAACAATACCTAGCACATAACAGTCATTCAATAAATAACTGCCAAATAAGTAAAGGAATCCATTCCTTTCTATCATCTACTGTAACACAACTCTAGTTTGCCTCATCTGAAAACTTTCCCATTTTTAACACCATTGGGCTCCTGTCACATCAGTCACTGAAATGATCTTTCAGCATTTGTTATAGTTTTGGTTTCTTGTATTTAATGCACATTTTTTTTCCTTCAGTCATAAACTCTGCTTTCTTGGTGATGTTATAAAACACTATAGATGCTGGAGAAGAATTCGCCATGGTTTCAGAGAATAAGAATGGCATTCAAATCCTACTTATACTACCTATAGCTCTTGTAAAAATAGGCATGGTACTTAACTGTTCCAGGCTTCCTTTATTTATAAAACTCACTAATGTTGTGTAGATTACATGAGAAAAGGTGTGAAAAGAATTTAGCAGAGAACTAGTGTGTAGAAATTCCTCAATATGTATTAGCACTGATTCTTATAACAAATTTCTCCGATTCCTGGAATCACAGCTATCGATGATAGGAGGATATCTTCACTTACCTGTAAGTTTATCTAGCTGTGAATAAAAAACTAAAGACACTAATAAGACACTAAATTGGTTTATTGTAAGGAATGAAATTATACATATATATGTATATATACATATACACATTTATATATAAATAATATGTAGGTGAAGATATACATTTGTACTATATAGATAGATAGATGTATATTTAGATATCTATCCATCTAGATAGATAGCTAAAAGTAGTATGTGTACATACTACCTTAGAAATACTGAATTATTTGTTTATATTTTGTTAGCCAATGTGTTCCATAGATATACACACAAAGGATACTTTAATTCTGAGAAGGCGAAACACCATTCAACTCTAATATTTCTTATAATTATGCTTGCTGATATTGCATTTTTTTAGTGCAATTCTATGTCACCTCAGAGTTTCTGGTTTCAGATCACACCCAATTATATTTCCAAACCACACACAAATATTCTATAAATGACAATGGTATTCTTTAGAGACATTTTTGAACCTGCTATTTTTGAGACACTTTTTCATCACTAAGGAAAAATCTGAGAAGTAAAAACAAAAACATCAACTGGGTTTTCTGGCCATGCCTATTGACAAAGGTGCCATAACATTTTTAAAAAGGAATTGAAGAGCAGTGTTGAAATGCTGAGAGCATAGTTTATTGTAAATGCCTGAATCAGAGCAAACAGCCAGTGAAAGGTCAACATAACAGCCCATTGATCTGTACAAGCACATTTGCTAAACCCAGCCATAAATTTCCCCAAGAGCTACAGCAGCAATTCCTTCAAATATTTGTGGTATCTTTTTGTATGAGGCAGCTGACCAGAAAGTATAGCAGAATTTGCCCTTTATCATTGTTAGCACAAAGTCAGTAAACTACGGGCCTACCATAAGGATTTTAAACATTATTTTTCCCATAAATTTAAATTTATTGGACCCACATGTTGAGCACATACATGTCAGTCAATGATCTACACCCTTTGACAACAGTAATTATCAATACCATTAATAATATATTGTCCCTGTCATTCAGGAGTTCAGTCTATTCAGGGAGAAATGATAAGACAATGGAACAACTGCTATACTATAAGTATACAAAGACTGGCACTGGAAAACTTAGGTAATCTCTAAATTTTTCTCTTTTATGCTGATGTGTTTTTGGAGCTCATGAAAAATTTTACAGAATAATTTATATTTGAGCTGCTCTTGAAATATAAGTAGGAAAAAAACAGCAAAATAAACCTGCCCCCAAAGAGGGTAGAATACCCTGAGGAAAAAAAAAAGAAAGAAAGAAAGGACATTGTTAAGAAAACAGAGGTCTTGCTCAGGGAATAGCAGGGTTGTGGTAGGGAAATACTATAGGAATGCCAGGGTACATGTTATTACCTGCTATGTGATTAAGCTGTTCAATAAAATTAAATTTTCAGAAGTTAATGAATAAGCATGTGAAAGCCAACAGCAACAATAAAACAAAAACAAGTTTCAAAACCTCTGTACCCAAGCATGAATAATCTCTCTCACTGAGCTATTCTTTATTCTCATCTGCAGTTCATCCAATCATCACTTAAAGATTTCTATCCAAGGTAAATACTCCTATATTTTAAACATGTGGTCTATCTTTTGGTTATTGGTAGGGTTGCCTTATAAGATTTGGACACTCAGGTAAATTTGAACCTCAGACAAACAATAATTTTTTTAGTTATAAATGTCCCAAGTAGTGTCTGATCTTTCTCTCTATTATTCTACTAACAGCTTTTAATAAGTTCTCTTATCACAGTTTTTTTTTTTTTTATAATTTGATAGTAAGATGCTTGGAGTGATTTTTAAAATTTTTATTATAATTTACTTTGCATATTCTCTATGCCTTCAAATTCACTGATTGTTTCTTCTACAGGGCCTAATCTGTATATCCTGTACAATGTGTATATACTGTAATATAACTTTATTTCAGAGATTGCATTTTTACCTCTAGAAATTTGCATATACTCTCCAGCGTATGGATATCCAGAAAGTATTGGGAAGAAATTAGGATGTATTTTTAGCACCCTCCCAACTGTTTTCTGTGTATTATGGATAGTCATTATTACAAAATCCTAGTGGTCATTGAATCCCCAAACACTTTGCCAGTTAATCTTGGCTAGTGTTCTTCACAGAACAGTGAAAAAATCTGTGAAGATTTTTAGATTGAAGGCTCATTTCAAACATTATTGCTTGAATGCATGAGTATGTATGTTTGCGCACACACAAACACACCATATATGTGTGTGCACAAACACACTCACACAGATAAGATATATATTTTCTTCTTAGGGCCCACTATGACATGCTGTAACTTTTTTTTTTACATGCTGTTGACCCAGTTTTGTGGCCCTGACTAGAGACCAGTCAGTCCCCCTTCTTGAGAAGCCAATTATGTCCACATCCTCTTGTACTCTCACACTCCAGGCCACCATGTACCTGCCCTAATCACCTCAGGGCAGGTACCCGACAACCAACGGCAGCCCCTATGCCCCCAAGTGTGCTGAAATTATTCAAATTAGCCAAATTAGCCAGGCTAGCCCCTGTGCTTCCCATGCCTCTGCATGGCATCCTATGTTCTCCCCAGGCAACCATGAGTATAAGAAAACTCTAAAAGTCTTTCCAGTTTCTCCCTCTTGATCTGCATCAGGCCTCACCATACCTCACTGAGGTAACATGATTAAAGAACATGTCGAGTGTGTTCATTGTCCTAGGCCTTGAATCATAATAACCAGGCAAATAATCACATTTCCAAACCTTGAAAGAAAACTATACCAAAATTTAAAAAAATATACTGTACACTTATTTTTTTTACTTCCTACATTTTTACCTGCATATTAAACATGAGGGTATTTTTAACAAAGATAAGTATGGCCATATGTTTCCTTTATTTAAAGGAAAAGAATGACTATTTTAAGAATTTCTGAAGAACACATTTCAGTATAAAACCAATCAAGAATATGGCCTAGTTTGTTAGTAGAAAGGGATTGAGTTGTGTTTTTAAAGCAAATGGGATTTACATCAGAAAATGAGATGCTTACAAATCTGTGGAAGGACAGAGGTAGTGAAAATAAAGGAAGAATAAAGGTAAAGAAAGTAACATCTAGCATTCAAGAATTTAGAAAAAGTAAAAATTGCAGAAACCACTTCTGATAAACTCAACTGTTTGTAGCACCAAAGTGACTAATTTGCCACAAGATACTCAAAGCTACGTGCAAAAGTTTATTTTATGATGTGTGCTTGTCAATGCTACAGCAGAAATAATGGTTTCTGCTTGTCTTGTAACTTTCAAATATTGTAGGGAATACCTTTCATTGGCAATTTCAAATTTGAGACCCTGTTAGCAGGGTTTCTGAGATATGTCGTTTCTTAACATTCAATCCCTGTGATAGAGAGGAGAGCTCTGAATGTCTAAGAGATAGTCTGAATCATCCACCCCTTTCCCTATTAAGCATCCTTACACAGTCTTTTATTAATATTTAATTTAAAAGAATAATGTCAACTACAGTGTTTTTCTTTATAACGGGATGATACTATGCCTTGTACAAACTAAGATGCATTCAGCTTCTTCCTGAAAAGGAAGAGACCATAGCACAATCAATTATTGTTTCCATCTTAATATGCTGTTTCTTTTACTCATTTTTCAGTCAAAATCTTCTTTTGATTTATTAGAAGACTCATTATTTTAAACCTCATTAGCACATCTTATATATAATAGTAAGGGGAAGAGAAGGAGGATACAAATTGTGCTATGTACAAAAATATGGGAGAAAATATGCTGAGTTACTATAGATCATGTTTGAAATTGCTAATGAGGCCATGGTTATTACTAATAATTGCTTTCATTTTCTACTCAACTTCTCAGCTGATTTTGGTTCATTATTTTAAGACATGATCAAAAATCTCCTTGCTTGAGGATCTGAGTCATCAAGGTCTGGATTCCTTAATATTCTTCCATTAATTACCACCTCCACTACTTCCATTAGTACTAGCTGCGGGAATATGAAAAGGTACCCTCTCTGAATTCCAGAATTCATCCCCCTTATGAAGCAGTGCCCATACTTTCACTTGACCATCAGGTTTAGTACTACAAAGGCACAGTATTTTGCCAATTATTTCATTGACATTAAGAAATAAAATTGAATGCTTATCAGAGTCATATTCCAGTTCAATAGGAATATTGTTTTCACCATGGTAGAAACTACCAGTTGCCTATGCTGGCAACTAGTGTGCATTATTTTACAGAGTTAAGAATGGGAGAAAAACAAAAAAGTTTTCAATTGTGTTATTGGGCAATAACACAAAGAACCAGCCAAATTTCACTCTAATTTATGAACCTGTGTAATTTGAGGACTGGCATCATATATTGATCACTCTTCAAAATATAATAACACATCTTAAAAGACAACACTGCAAACTTTCCAGTAATTGCCTCTCTGATGGTTCTGTCAGCAAGACTTTGATATTCTATGACACCATTCTCACAGGTTAGATATTTCTCTGTGATTTGGAATATAGTAATATTAGTGAATTCTATTGGTGTATTCATATTGTCTCAGTTTTGGGTAATAAAATATCTTCCTTGGTCAAGATCAAAGAAGCATTTTACACCATGATAGTGACTAAGTCATTCTGTAAGAAACAGATTTTGGTGTCTGGCAGAATTATGTCTGTCAGCCAAGAAAGGCAAATCCATATCCAGAATAACCGTCAGTTCTAATGACAAATTGATGTCATCTCCATTTCACAAGGGAAATAATGTAACTGACTTCACCACCAGGTGACTTGCTTTTTTAAATCCTGCTGAATGTTGCCATACTGGAGGTTATCATTAATCTCCAACGTTGCCATTTTGGTACTCAACAGTAGCAATTACCAGATCTGCTTAATTGAGAGAAAGTTATATTGATAAGCCAATGGTCATAATTTATGCAACCATGGTCCCTTTTTTCTTAAGTCTGTTGAACACATCCATTGAATAAGTTTGACTAGAAAATTATACTGACTGATATCCATAAGATCATTTTGTCCAATTAATTAATGAGAAAGTCTGCTGTCGGTACCCTTTTGTTAGTGGTCATATGAGACTTAAATATCCTCACATCTCAATTTATTCTGAGAGTTCCATCTGTATACCACTTTCACAGGTCCCTTTGTCCTCAAGGCTTTTACTTTCCTAGACCCTGTGCATCCTTACTACTTTCCATGATTGTGAGACCTGAATTCTGACTGCTTTACTTCTGAGGTAAATATAATAGGTAAAGTACTTGAACATTGGCCTACTAAGAGGATTTATATTGCCCAGTGCTCTTCAAACCATACTTCTTACTCCATTGAATGAGACTGTAATTTTGTATCATTGTACTTCCACTGTACTGTACTATCCTATACTTCCAGCTCTTGCCAATATATGTGAACTGAGCTCTATTTTTAATTCTTCAGTCATCTATTTATAGAAACCTTTTCAAGAAAATATAGGAGTGGATTAAAGGAGTAGTGGGTCAATGTGGTAGAAGTAGGTGCCATTTAGTTTGAAACACCTAATGATACAAATTACTATCACATTACAAAGATTTTGACACTCTCTCATATATACAACTTCCACTTAAAGATAGAGAACTGCAGCACAACTTTATGGTTTGGTGGATCTGGTATCTATTTCATGTCTAGTAACCCAAGTTACATGGTCACTTGTACTTCATGGTCAAACTCTCAGTCCCAAGTAGACCCACAAGTTAATGAGTCTTATTTCACAAATAGAAAATACATTATTTTATTTTTTTTATAGAAGAGGGCATGATTTTGCTTTGCACTGGCAGAGTAAACACTGTGATTCTCTGATTGGGGATTGCCAGAAAATCTCTAGAGCATCAAATATACCCCAAATATTGAGACCAATATTTAATCAGCTGTGTCATAAATGCCAAGTGGCAAAGCAGTTTTCTCTGCAAACTAGAACAGCTGCAAATCCTTATTTTGCTCTTGAAACCATTTTAAACATGCAACTTTATCGATTTTTCAATAAATCAAAGCATCACAGACATAGGAATTGTATGTTTTCACTACAATCTAGAGTCCCACCAAAAATGTGCCCTTTACTTGGAAAGATGATGTAATATTTTAAGGGGTGCAATATGCAGAAACTTGATCATTTTTTTTAATTTAATGTTATTGTAGTAAAATATATGTAACATAAAATTTGCCTTGTTAAGTGTACAATTCAGTGGCATCAATTACACTCATAGTGTTATGCAACTATCACTACTATTTCCAAATATTTTTCATCACCTCAGACACTCTGTACCAATTAAACAATAACTTTCCTTTCCTCTCTTCCCCATACTGCAGATAACCTCTAATCTGCTTTCTGTTTGTATGAATTTACCTATTTTAGATATTTCATAAGTGTGGAATTATATAATACTTGACCTTTTGTGTCTTCTTTATTTCACCTAGCATAATGTTTTCAAGATTCATCCATGTTCCAGTATGTTTCAGAACTTCATTTTTGTGGCTGAATAATATTCTGTAATACATATGCACATACACACATATATGTATATGCACGGTTTGTTTATCCATTCATCTATTGATGGATACTTGAGTTGTGTCCACGTTTTGGCTATTGGGAACAATACTGCAGTGAACATCGGCATTTAAGTATCTGTTGAGTCCCTCCTTTCCATTATTTGGGGTATATGCCTAACTTAGGAGTGGAATTTCTAGGTCATATGGTAATTCTGTTTAACTTATTGAAGCCCTACAGACTTTACAACGCTAGCTGCATAGTGCTACATTTCCAACTGAAATGCACAGAAGTTCCAATTTATGTACATCCCTGCCAAATCTTGTCATTTTCCATTTTTTAAGTTACAGCCATCCTCCTTTGTGAAGTTTTATATCATTGTTTTTTATTTACATTTCCCTAATTAATGATGTTGAACATATCTTAATGTTCTTGTACACCATTTGCATAACTATTTAGAGAAATATCTATTCAAGTGCTTTGCTCATTTTTAAATGAATTTTTTGTCTTTTTTATTGTAGAGCTGTAGGAGTTCTTTTTTTTTTTTTTGTATTATGGATGTTAAACCTTTAACAGATATATGATATGCAAATATTTTCTCCCATACTGTATGTTATCTTAAAACTTTCTTGATAATGCCCTTTGATGCACAAAAGCTTTTAATTTTGATGAATTTTCTACTTTCTCTTTTGTTGTTTTTACTTTTGGTGTAATATCTAAGAATCCATTGACAAACACAAGGCCATGAAGATTTATCCCTATCTTTCCTTCTAAGAAGTTGTTGACCCACTTTGAGATAAATTTCTTATATGGTATGTGGTAGGGGTCTAACTTCACTCTTATGTATGTGGAAATTCAGTTGCCCCAGCACTTTGTTGAAGAGACTATTCTTTTCCCATTGAATAATCTTGGTATCCTTGTTGAAATCAACTGGCCATAAATGTTTGGTTTATTTCTTGGCTCTCAATTTTATACCATTGGTCAATATGTCTATCCTTATGCCAGTATCACAATGTTTTGATTACTGTATTTTTATAGTAAGTTATGAAATTAGGAAATGTGAATTATCCACTTTGTTCTCTTTTTTCAGCATTGTTTAGGCTATTCCAGGCACTTGCAATTCCATATGAATTTGAGGATTGCCTTTTTCATTTCTGAAAAATGTCTGCTAGAATTTTGATAGGAATTGTGTTGAATCTTTAGATCATGTTGGGCAGTATCAACATTTTAATATTAAGTATTTAAAGCCATGAAAATGGGATGTCTTCCATTTATTTAGATCTTCTATAATTTCTTTCAGAAATATGTTTTAGTTTGAAATGCACAAGGCATTCACCTTCTTGTTTAACTTTATTAAATATTTTAATATTTTAATGCTATTATAAACAAAATTGTTCCCTTAGTTTCCTTTCTGGAATGTTCATTGCTGCTATATAGAAACACAACTGATTTTTTTGTTCTTGACCCTACAACTTCACTGAATTTGTCTCTGAATGCTAGTAGCTTTCTTGTGAATTCTTGGGTATGTTACATGTATAGGATCATACCATCTATGAATAGAGAGTTTTATGACTTCTTTGTAGTTCAGATATTTTTAACTTATTTTTCTTGCCTAATGACTCTGGCTAGAACATCTATTATAAAATTAAATAGTGATAGTGGAAGTGACAATTCTTTTCTAGTTTCTGACTTAGGTGAAAAAATTTCAGTCTTTCACCAGTGAGTATGATATTAGCTGTGAGGTTTTCGCAAATGCTTTTTATCAAGCTGAGAGATTTACCTTCTATTTTTAGTTTTCTGAGTGTGGGTTTTTTTTTTTTATCAATATGGGATCTTGGATTTTTTCAAATGCCTTTTCTGCATCAATTGAGGTGATCATTTTTTTCTTTATTCTATTAATATGGTATATTACATTGAATGATTTTCTTATGTTGAAACACCTTTACATACCTGGGATAATTCCATATAGTGTATAATCCCTTGGATAAGCTGCTGAATTCCATTTGCTTGTATTGTGTTGAAGACTTTTGCATCTATGTTAAAAAAGGGTGTTGGTCTGTAATTTTCCTTTCTTGTGATGTCTTTATCTGGCTTTGGTATCAAGGTAATCCGGATTATAGAAGAAGTTAAGAAATGTTCGTTCCTCAAACGCTTTTATTTTTAAAGAGATGGAGAATGATTTGTGTTTATTCTTCTTTATGTTTGATAGAATTCATCAGTGAATTCATTTGGCCATGGAATTTTTTTTATTAATTAACCAATAACTTGTTATAGGTGTGTTGAGATTTTTCTATTTCTTCTGAGTCAGGTAATCCGTGTTTCTAGGAAATTTTCTGCTTCATCTAGGTTACCGAATTTGTTGGCATAGAATTGTTCATAGTATTTCTTATATTTTGTTTTTTTTTAATTTCTGAAGGTCAATAGTAATTTCTACATTTTAATTTCAGATTTTAGTTTTGTATCTTTTCTCTTTTTTCTTTGTCAATCTAGCAAAAAGTTTGTCAATTTTGTTGATCTGTTAAGTTAACCAAAATGCAATTTCATTGATTCTATTTTATAAAATTCTCTATTTCTTTTATCTCTGCTCTGATATTTACTATTTCTTTCTTTTTGAAAGATATGTATTTAATTAGTTCTCCTCTTTCTTGTTCCTCAAGGTGTAAAGTCAAGTTATTAATTTGAGTTATTTATTCTGTTTGAATATAAGTGTTTACAGCTATAAAATTTCCATTTTAGCAATGACTTAACTGTATTCCATATGGTCAGGTATGTTGTGTTTTTACTTTTATTCATATCTAGACATTTTCTAAATTTCCATCTGATTACTTCTTGACTCATTAGTTGTTTAAGAGTGTGTCATTTAATTCACACATATTTGTGAATTTTTCAGTTTTTTTTCTGTTATTGATTTCTAGCTTCATTACATTGTGATCATAGGAAACACTTTGTATGATTTCAATCTTTTAAAATTTATTGAGATTTGTTTCATGTCCCAGCATGCGGTCTTTCCTGGAGAATATTACAGGTGCACTTGAGGATAATGTGTATTCTGCTGTTGTTGGGTAGAGTGTATTATTTTTTATTAATATGTATTGCCTTTTATTAATATGTATTGCCCTTTTTGCCTCATAACTTAAAGTCTATTTTGCGTGATATTAGTTTCACAGCCCCAGCTCTCTTTTGGTTACTATTTGCATGGAATATCTTTCTCCATCTTTTTACTTTCTATTTATTTGTGTCTTTAGAGGTAAAGTAAGGATCTTATAGACAGCCTATCATTGAATCATGTTTTATTTTCCATTCTGCTAATCTTTGTCTTTTGATTGGAGGGTTCAATCCATTTACATTTCAAGTTAATACTAGTATGGAAAAATTTCTATCAATATGATATTGGTTTTCTCTACACATTAAACTTTTGGCCATTTTACCCTCTATTACTGCCTTATTTTGAGTCTAGCTGGTTTCTTTTGTAGTGAATTGTTCAAGTTCCCTTCTCATTTCATTGTATATACATCTCTAAGATATTTTCTATGGGAATTACACTTAATATTCTAAATGTATTACAATCTAGCTGAAGTTGGTACCAAATTATATTTACTATCCTAGAGAACATGCTCCTATACAGCTTAATATCCTTTTTATATTACTGTTGTCATAAAGTGTATCTTTATACATTGTTTGCTTGATAACATAGAATTATTATTATAATAATAATAATTATTATTAATTTGTGTTTTAAATCATGTAAGAAATAAAAAGTAGAGTTAACAAACAAAAATAAAATACTATTGGCTTTTATGTTTGCCCACTTAGTTACCTTTACCAAAAACATTTATTTTTTTCATATGGTTTTGAGTTAGTGTCAACCAGAAGGACTCCTTTAGCATTTTTTGTTGGATAGGTCTAGTGGTAATGAAATAGTTCACCTTTTGCTTATCTGGAAATGTGTTAATTTCTCCCTCATTTTTGAAAGATTTTGCTTGATTTAGTATTCTTAGTTGATAGATATTTTTTTTTTTTTTCTTTCAGCACTTAAATATGTCATCCCTTTGCCTTTTGGCCTCCATGGTTTTTGATGTGATATCAGCTGTTAATCTTTTTGAAGATCATTTATATATGATGAGTTGCTTCTCTCTTGCTGCTTTCAAAGTTGTCTCCTTTTCTTCATCTTTCAACAGTTTGATTATAATATGTTACCATATTGTGTTCTATGAGTTTATCTTGCTGGAATTTGTTGAGGTTCTTGGATGTATATCTTCATGTCTTTCATCATATTTGGCAGGTTTTCATCTATTATTTATTCAAATATTCTTTCTATCCTAGTCTCTTTTTATTCTTCTGTGATTCCCATAATTTGTATGTTGGTTTACTTGGAAGTAACCTACTATACAGGAACCTTAGGCTCTGTTCACTTTTTTCTTCTCCTTGGGCTTGGTAATTTCAATTTTCCTATATTCAAGTTTGCTGATTCTTTATTCTGCCTGCTTAAATCTACTATTGTACCCCATTGGAGAATTTTTCATTCCAGTTACTATACTTTAGAACTTCTGTTTGTTTCCTTTTAATATCTATATATTTTTTATTGCCCTTCTGTTCATACATCATTTTCCTGATTTCCTTTAATTCTTTGTCAATGGTTTCCTTTAGTTCTTTCAGCATATGTAAGACAGTTGTTTTAAAATATTTAGTAAATGCAATGTCTGGATTTCCTCAGGGACAGTTTCTGTCAATTATTTTCTTCCTTTGAATAGGACATACTTTCCTCTTTCATTATCTGACATGTGGTTTTTTTTTTTTTTTTTGGTTGTTTTTGAAAACTGGACATTTGACTATTATAATGTGTTAAATCTGGAAACCAGATTCTCCCCCTTCCCCAGGGTTTGATATTTTTTGAATGCTAAAAGCTATAATCCATTTGCTTAGTAATTTTTTTAACCTATTTTTGAAAATACTATATTCTTTGTCATGTGAGTCACTAAATTTTCTGTTCCTTTAGCTTATGTTCAGCTAGTATTTTACAAATTTCCTTATTTTCCAAGAGATGAAAGAAAAAAAGAAGAACCCACAGTCTTTTAGGATTGGCTCTGTAGTTGGGTGCTCCAATATTTATTCAGTCCGTTTACAACTCTGATAGACTTGCTCCTGTTTGCGCTGAATCTAGAGATCAGCCAAAGGTGAAAATTTGGGGTCTTCCTGGGGCTTTTCTGAGCATGTGTCCTGCCCTGGGTATATGAGTGATATTCTAAATTCCACATTATACATGGGCACTTTTGAATATCTGAATGTCTCAAAGAAACTCTCTTCAGCTTTTCTTCCCTGGATTTAGGTTTTCTATTTCAGGGGTTCCCAACCCCCAGGCCACAGACTGGTACTGATCTGTGTCCTGTTAGGAAATGGGCCACACAGCAGGAGTGAGTGACAGGTGAGTGAGCAAAGCTTCATCTGTATTTACAGCCACTCCCCATCACTCGCGTTACTGCCTGAGCACCACGTCCTGTCAGATCAGCAGGGCATTAGATTCTCATAGGAGCACGCACCCTACTGTGAACTGCACATGTGAGTGATCTAGGTTGTGTGCTCCTTATGAGGATCTAATGCCTGATGATCTGAGGTGGAGTTGAGGTGGTGATACTAGTGCTGGGGAGCAGCTGCAAATATATATTATCATTAGCAGAGAGGTTTGACTGCACAGAGACCATAATAAATCAATTGCTTGCAGACTCATATCAAAACCTTAGCAGTGTGTGGCAAGTGAAAACAAGCTCAGGGCTCCCACTGATTCTACATTACAGTGAGTTGTACAATTATTTCATTATATATTACTATGTAATAATAATAGAAATAAAGTTCAAAATAAATGTAATGTGCTTGAATCATCCCAAAAACATTCCTACCCTAGTCCATGGAAAAATTGTCTTCCATGAAATGGGTCCCTGGTGCCAAAAAGTTTGGGGACCACTGGTCCATTGTATGTCTTAACCATATATATATATATATATATATATATATATATATATATATTTTAACTCTGTGTGACTGCTATTTTTTCATTTACCTTACAGTGTTTTCAAGCAATGCCTATCACTTTTATGGCCTGAATCAGTTCTAAATTAGGCACAAAAGATATGAGTACTTCACAGTAATTCTTCATGTATCCTCCAAAAGTTAGAAGAGAGAAACACAATATTCCACAAATAAGGTCAGGTCTCCTCCTCCAGAACCAGAGATCGTGGTTCTACATTGGGAACATGAGCTTCCATCATAAAGATTGCCACTAAACCAGAGAGGGTGTGGGGCAAGTGCAAGTAAAAATGCCGCAAAGGTGTTCCTGCCATTTTAAAATTACCTTTTTGTGATTCAGCATTTTCTTGATTACTTTAAAGCTTTGATTATTTTCCAGAGTTATGACAAGTTTGGTCCTGGAAGTTTCTGCTTGTTTTTTGATGTTTTGTTGTAGGGACAGAATCTTGAAGTGTCTAATCTATCGTTTTGTTGTTGTCATTATATTTGTTACTTTTGATAAATATTTCAGCTCCCAATACTACAGCTTAGAAGCCTTACAGACAAGATGACAAGTCCCTGATATTATATCAGGTATATTACCTACTTTCTGGGATCATTATATCATACCAAGTTACCTGGAGTATTCATGGTAGTTAATTCTCAATAGATTCAAGTTACCTGATGTCATAAACACACTGAGCCTTGAATGATGTCATATCAGAAGATCCCAGTGTATTAGATTATGGCAAAGAACTTTATAGTAGACACAGATTCTAGGAACATGTATTTCAGTCCATACAAGGAAAAAGTAAATAGTTTATGGTATTTTTATTAATTAGCATAAATTAATACAATAATGTGTCACAACAATAGCTGCATCATATTTTTTAGAGCCTTTGCTTATATGCCCTGGTAAAAAACAAAACAAATTAAAAAAAACAAAAAACAAAAAACTAAAATTGCAGTTACAATAAAAGTCAATGACTGATTATAATTAAAATTATACTTTGGGAGAGTGACATTACCAAGATGGCAACAAAGGTTATTCCTAATCTCACTCTCCCTTGCAAGAAGAATAACAACTTTCATGGACAAGACAGCACTGAGAAATTCCTAGAACACAAAGGTGAGGCAGAAGCACCCTCTTGCACCACAGAGATCATAAGAGATGACATTAAAGGATAAGAGGAGGGGGTATACGCTGCATTGCTCCCCACCCAGGCCAGTGCTGCACCACACTAAGAGCTCTCCCCTGACCCTATGGTTCCATCAGTGGGAATAGAGCCTAGGTGGACATCTAGTTCTCCCAGCATTGTGGGATGTTTCTTGAGAGTTCCCACTCTTGTCTTGCCTCATGGGGATCATAGAGAAATCTGAGGAGCTTGGCCTCACTGGACATCTGATTGTGGTGGAGAAGTGTGGAGGGACTTGTAGCAACCAGTGCTCAGATCCAGGCAGACTGAGTTCCTTACTGCAGTGCCCAAGTATTATTTCCAATTAGCGGCTTTGCTCATCTGCAGAGACAAGAAGTTGACACAGTCTGATCAGGGAACATAACAGTTGACACAGTCTGACCAGGTCTGCCCAATTTTGGACCACACATAAGAGCCTTGCTGACCCTGAACCCTGTGTTTTCTCCAGGCCAGGCAGGGGAACTGAGTCATAGCCCTGCCTATTGCTGAATGTTATTCCTGGCCATGATCAACCAGAAAGGTTGGTCAGAATACTTGAAAGCTATGTTACCCAGCAATGCATAAGCATAGTCCAGTAGGCAGAGCTGATCATCTGCAGAGGAAAGCCAGTGACACCATTTGGTCAATAAACGTGGAGTGTGGGTCAGTTAGAAACAAGACCACAAAAGGCCTTGCCAGGCTTGGAGCTAATTCCCTGCTCTGCCCAAGCAAGGGAGCTAGTTCATATTTGCACCCTTGCTGAATGTAGCTCCTGGCCTGAGTACCTGGAAATGGCTTGGCCCAGCAGCACTCAAGCAGAGAGTCCAGCCAGCAGTTCCATCTATCTGCAGAGACAAGCTGACAAACCTGCTTGACCAGAGAGTTTGGTACACAGGTCTGCATGATTAGTTCCTCCAATAAGAGTCTTGTCAGCCTTGGAGTCTGATCTACAGGTCCCCTTACCTCCCAGCAGAAAAGCTAATCTGTAGCCCTGCCCACTGACTAATATAACCTTTAAACCTGCTAATCAGAAAATGTACCCAGAGATCCCAGGAATCTTAGTAGTCCACTCTGCAGCCCCAATTACAGAAGCACCTGAGCAGAGAAGCCAACCAACAGCTCTGTGTCTGCAGAGCCAGGATGCTGGCTCCATCTGTCCAGGGAGCTAAGTGTGAATGTCTATCTGATTTGATTCCTAAACAAAGAAGCTTGACGGCCCTGGGGCACGTTCTGAGCCCCAACTGGGTAGAGGAAGTAATTTATAGCACTATCCAAACTGAATACATCTTCTAGCCTGACCTGACCAGCAAGCCTAACTAGAGCACCCAGGAATCTATGTCACCCATGCTGCAATTCTGATTATGTGGCATTTCTGTGTAAAACCCAGTCATTTGCAGAGCTAGGACAGTGGTCTCTCAGGCCAGGGAACTTGGTGCATTATTCTGCTTAAAGTGACCCCCAAATAAGGGCATACCAGCCTTTGAGCCTATATAGGGCTCCGCCTGAGAAGGAAAACTAATTCATAGTCCTACTCACTGATGAGTACAGCTTTCAGCCCATTCAACTAGGGAACCTAAGTGTACCCATCCTATAGCTCTGCACACAGTGACACTTGAACAGAGAGCACAGCACAGGGCTTTTCCCATCCACAGAGAAAAAGTGGTGATCCCATAAGGCCAAGATATTGAATGCACAGTCTAGCCTGATTCAGACCCCCAAACAATGAGCAACACAGACCTTGAGACCCATTCTGCTGCCTCACCAAGGAAGGGAACTAATTCATACTATACTCCTGAGTACAGTAACAAGTATTGACCATCTTAGGAAGTCTGACCAGAGAGTTCAGACAACCATGGAACCCCTTCTACAGCCTCACTTGGGTAGAGTACCAAACCAAATGTCCTATCTAACTAGTCTCAGCCTGTGGCACCACCTAATTTTAAAAAATGGGCAAGTCCACTGCCCAAAATAGACCCTGATAACAAATTACACTCCTCAAATATGTTGCCAGCTTACATGTCCAGAACAACAAGCCAAGCAGACTGGTGATGAACTGTCTTTGCCAAAATAAACTGACAGTGCCTGAAAAAGGAGCCCACATTCTCAAACACACAGATACAAACATAAGGAATCAAGTATCATAAGGAATCAGGTAAATATGACACCACCAAAGTAAACTAATAAAGCTCCAACAAATAATCCTAAAAAAATGGAGATCTATGAACTGTCACACAAAGAATTGAGAAAAATCCTTTTAAAGAAGTTTACTGAATTGCAGAAACACACAGTAAGACGACCAAACAAAATAAGAAAAACAATGAATGAACAAGATGAGAAGTTCAACAAAAGAATAGAAACCATAAAAATTAAGGCTTAAAAATATAATGCTGAACTGAAGATTGCTTCTAAAGCAGACTCAACCATGCAGAAGAATCAGTGCCCTAAAAGACAGGACATTTGAAAGAATATAGTCAGAAAAGCAAAAAGAAAAAGAATGAAGAAAGCCTACAAAACTTATGGAACACAGTTACAGAAAACATTATCCTCAATATGGGAATTCCCAAAGAAGAAAAAGAGTAAAGGAAAACTCTATTTAAAGCAATAATGGCTAAAAATTCCCAAAACTTGGGGAGAGAAATGGACACCCAGATCTATGCAGCCCAAAGGATCCAAAATTGGTTGAATGTAAAGAAGACTACACCAAGACACATTAAAATTAAATTGTCAAAAATCAACTCAGAAAAAGAATTTTCAAAGCAGCAAGAGACAAGAGAGAAATTACATATACGGGAACCCCCACCCCATATGACTATTGGTGTAAATCTCAAAAGAAACTTTTCAGGCCAGGAGAGAATGGAATAATACATTCAAAATTCTGAAAGAAAAAAAACTGTCAACCAAGAATTCTATACCAGGCAAATCTGTTCATCAGAAACGAAGGAGAAATACTTTCCTGTACAAAGAAAAGCAGAAGGATCCCATCACCACTAAACCTGTCTTACAAGAAATGCTAAAAGAATTTCTTTGAGTGGAAATAAAGGACACTAATTAACATCATAAAAACATAAGAAAGTACATAAAACTCCCAGGCAACAATAAATATATAATCAAAGTTAGATTCTGTAATATGATAATAGTGGTGTGAAATTCACTTAAGGCTGTAGTTTAAAAGTTAAACAAATGTAGTAAAAATAACTGTAACTACATAATCTGTTATTAGATATATAATATTACAAGACAATCGTGCCCACTCTCACCACTCCTGTTTAACATAGTACTGGAAGTCCTAGCCAGAGCAATCAGGCAAGAAAAAAAAAATAAAAGGCAATAGAATTGGAAAGAAAGAAGTAAAATTGTCTCTACTTGCAGATGACATGCTTTCATATATAGAAAATCTTCAAGACTTCACCAAAAAATTGTTAGATCTAATCAACAAATTTAGTAAAACATCAAGATTAAATTACCATACAAAAACCAGTAGTCTTTATAAACACTAACAACAAATTATTAAAGACATAAAGAAAATGATCTCATTTACTAAAGCATCAAACACAATAAAATACTTAAGAATAAATTTAACCAAGGAGGTGAAAGATCTATACTCTGAAAACTATAAGACATTGATGAAAGAAATCAAAGAAGACAGAAATAAATAGAAAGGTATTCTCTGTTCATGTACTAGAAGAATTAATATTATTAAAATGTCTATAATAACCAAAGCCATCTTTAGAGTCAATGCAATCTCTTCCAAGTTTCCAATGGCATGTTTTACAGAAGTAGAAAAAAATCATAAAATTTATATGGAAGAACAAAAGACCTCTAAGTAGCCAAAACAATCCTGAGAAAGAAGAACAAAGCTGAAGGTATTGAACTTACTGATTTCAAGCCATATTAGAAAGCTATAGTAATCAAAACAGTATGGTATTGGCATAGAAACTAACAGATAGACCAATGAAACAGAATCAAGAGCCCAGAAATAAACCCGGGCATATATGATCAACTGATATTTAACAAGGGAATCAGCAATACTTAATGGAGAAAATATGTCTCTTTAATAAATGGTGCTGGAGAATATTGAATATTCACATGTAAAAGAATGAAACTAGACACCTATCTTACACCACTTACAAAAATTAACTCAAAATGGGTTTAAGACTTAAATATAAGTGACCACCTAGAGGGGAGGGTTAGGGAGGGTGGGAGGGAGACATAAGAGGGAAGGGATATGGGGATATATGTATACGTATAGCTGATTCCCTTTGTTACACAACAGAAACTAACACAACATTGTAAAGCAATTATACTAAATAAAGATGTCAAAAAAAAAAAAAAAGGACACATCTGTCTCTAATTAGATGTAAGTGTATGAGTCACTGGACATATAAATACTTTGAAACTTCAAAAGTGAAAAGTTTGAATGTTCATAAAAATGCTTTTATCCTTTCAAAATAAAAATTCACCAGATATTTATTACTCTGTGATTTAATTATCATTCCTCTGTAGGTAGTGTCATCTATGGTTACATCTGTTTTGTGGTAGCAAAGAATGTTTAAGTATGTCCCCTTACATTTCTTCTAAAAAGAAATACACTAATGTTGTAAAATGAGCAAAAATAATTTTGTTTCAACCCACGCAGATTATTGTGTTATGAAGACTGGGAAATAAGTAGATTAGGGAAACATTCTGTTTAAAATGACAGAACTAGTTAGACTAGGGTCTGAGTGTCAAACAAAGAAGCTTTTAGTCTTGTGAACCACATCTAATTCTGAAATAACATGATCTCAGTCTGAACAATATCCTCCCACTTCAGAACTTCCTTGTGCACATAAGCAGCTAAATTGCAACTATAATACAAGGGTGACAGAGAGAAAAAAACACAGTGAACCAAACACAAGTTATCTCAATAAAGAATCTACTATGGCTTATTAGATTTCTTTTTTTTTTTTCATTAAACTTCTTAAAATGCCACATTAATGACTAAAATCCACATTTCCAGAGATTTATTGAAGTGACATGTACAAAATTCACTTAACATTCACTGAGTATCTACCATATACAGGTACCATGCTGGCAGGCAGCACTGGCCCTTGTCCTCATGGACCTTATATTTTAGGCAGTTGAGGTGGGAGACAGAGAGACAACAAGGAATATATAGGGGGAATTTTTTAGTATGGTTGAACTCTCCCTTCATCCAGGATTTAAACTCCTGGCCAAAACTCTGGAAGGCAGTGCTAATATGCTCTTTCAGACCGGGTTCTCTTTGAAGCGGGTGCTGAGATGGAAGTTAGGGTATAGAGTTTTTAATAAGTGGTACTTTTGAGATCAACACTTGTGGAAAAAGGAGTAAAAAGCAATACTTGGCAGAAGGAGAAGTAAAGCTGCAATATTAATCTGTACCAGAGCCTTGGCTAATGTTCCATGGAGCTCGTGACCTAAAGTGGATCATGAAATGATCACAGGTTAGGTTGAAATTGCTGCACCTTCATACCACAAAGTCATTCAGTGTGGACCAGCCTAGGAAAGGCATGTCTTCAAACAACATGGTTTTCTGCATCTGAGGCAATTCCTAAGGTTTGTGCCAGGTAAAAGATATTTGCTGGCAGTGCTCCCTGAATCTGAAGTCCATTCCTTCCTAAAGGGGTATTTGGATGACATATCACCATATGCATATAACAGTCCACCTTTGCTCTACTTGGACCCATTTCTTCATATATTTTCAAGTTACAGCATCTCCAGAGTAGGAGATGTAGGAAAAAAAATGTAGGAAAACTATAACCACTTCTGCTGCAGCTGGTCTCAGGGTCCCAGTCAAAGCTTATTGTGTTCCTCCTCCCCTAACCATTTTAGAGTCACCTTGCTGTTTTTGGTGGCCTACCTGGTAGAGTGGCCTAGGTCATTATTCCTGAGACATGCCCTCTGGTCATCATACCTTTCCCATACTGGGTTTGCCGCACTTGCCCATTTACCATCACAACTGGTCAAGGAAGTACCAAAGGGCACCTGAGTGGAACATCTGGGTGCAAACCATACTCCTTCCTTTCTTTGTTGTGTAACACAGCCCTACACCCTTCTTATGATCTCCTGTCAAGATGAAGTACAGAAATACACATAGCCATACCTTCTAATTCAATGGGAATTTTGTTTTTTTCTATGGCAGAAATGTTTCACATTTTGGAACCAGGACTTCTAATCCTGCACAGTGCAGAGCTTCAAGGGCAGGAATATCAATTATTCAAGTAGGTCATTGTGTTGACAGTAAGTGAGCTACTGCTTCCAACCTTGGTTCTTGGATCCACTTGGAGACATAGCACCATATACAAATTGTAGTAGTTTCCTGTGGCTGCTGTAATAAATCACCAAAATATTAGTGGCTTAAAACTGCACGCATTTATTCTTTGACAGTTCCAGAGGCCAGAAGTCTAAAATTAACTTCACTGGGCTGAAATCAAGGTTTAAGCAAGGCTGTGCTCCCCCTGGAGGTTTTATAGAAGAATCTATTCTTTTTCTCTTCCAGATTCCGGTGGTTGCAGGCATTCCTTGGCTTGTGGGCACATCAATGTATTCTCCAAGGCCAATATCTTCAAATCTCTCTCTACTCTGTCTTCATGTTGTTTTCTCCTCTGTGTGTGTGTCTAATCTCCCTCTTATAAGGACACATATGATGGCATTTAGGGCCCACCTGGATTCAAGATAATTCCTTGATTGTACAATCCTTTATTAAATCATATTTGAAAAGATATTTCTTACAAATAAAGTAACATTTATTGACTCTAAGTATCAAGTTCTGATATCTTTGAGGGACACTGTTCAGCCTACTACACAAGTCTTTGATTCAAGGTATAAACTACATTCTACAGGATGGCAAAATAGTTGTATAAAGTATCACCTCCAAACTGCTGATTTATCTTTCTGTGCAGTGGAGAAGTGATATGGCCAATGAATACTATAGTTATAGGACACTCCAGTACCTCTTTTTGTGTAAAGTGGGTTCCCTATGCTGATGTGATATATTATGTATAATCTTATCCAGTGGATCAAACATATAAGCCATCAAATAATCATACTGGCTCTGGTCCTATGTGCATGAAAAGAAAACTCACATACAACTATACATCTATTCCTGTAAGAATGAATCATTAGCCCTTCCAGTACTCTTCAAAATACCAAGGTCTTGAAAGACAAGAAAAAAATTGAAAAACCTCAAAGAATAAAGACTAGTGAGACATGAAACTAAATGCAATGTGGTATGCTCAATTACTTGTAACTGGAAAAGGACATCAATGAAAAAACTGGGGAAATCTGACGAAAGTCTATATCTAATTAATAGTATTATGACAATGCTAATTTCTTAGATTTGATAATTGATTCATAATTATGTTTACATTAGGGGAAACTGGGTGAATAATGTATGAGAAATTCTGTACTATCTTTGCAACTCTTCTGTAAATCTAAAATTATAAAACTAAAGCAATAAATTTGGGGGATTACTCCTGCCATCAACTATCATAAGTTGGGTTCTTTAGGTAGCAGAATCTAAGGTAGGCATTGGTATGGAAGTTGTTTACTAAGGATTACCCTTTAGATCAAAGTGGTGTATAGAGGGGAAGGAAGCAGAAACGAGTAGAGAAAGAAAACTAACTGTGACAACCTTGTCCAACCCGATGTGGAATTCTGGAGATAAAATGATACAGTAAGCGTGGTCCTAATATGAGCAGAAGTGACTGAGCCTTTATTCCTCAGCCTCAATCAGGACCTAGATGTGTACTGTCTTTGGGAGTGCAGGACCTTGAGTATGAAGCTTTCTGTAACTGAGATTGTCCTTAAAGGGACTTACAGTTTAAAGCTGCCTACTGAAAATACTCCCCACCCCTGGGGAAAAAAAATACTTCCTTGAAAAAGAGTGAAGATGATGCATCCCTATGTCTAGCCTAATCAATTTATAGCAAAGGAGGTGGGATAGTCGGCAAACGATGATATAATCTATCACATACCACACCACTAAGAGGCTTCTGGCCTCATAAAGTGATGAAATGATCTTCTGAGTCTGCAGCTAGAGTGCCAGCTCTATGATGGAGTACCATTCTCCAGGACTTAGTATGTACCCTAAAATCAATGACCGCTATGTAATTTTATTTCCTTAACATAACACATTTGAGATCTGGAAAAAAACTGTGGAAATATGAGTGTCCTACTTACCATCTTTTCAGTGATCCACTTGGGGAACTTATGTTTCTTGTCCCTGCAGCTGTATTCTCTGCACATATAGAGATCCTGCTTTTCATAAGGGGGCTATTCCACCTGTGACACAGAATGAGTCCCTTTAAATGTTATGCTTTGGCTGCCAAGAAGCCAGCAGGCAAGGAGAGAAGTCACCATCCTAGCAGGAGCAATTGATCCTGGTCATCAGGATGGGGTAGGTGGTAGAGAAAGTATGTTTGATGCTCAGGCTAATTTACTGGAGGATTTCTTGTTTCTTCCGTGACAAGTTTTCAGAGTAAATTATAGGTTCAACAACCACAGACAGAGAAAAGCATTGTGACCAGTAGCTCAGACCCCTCAAATAGGAGGGCTTATATTACCTCACCAAGTAATCCTCCTAGAACATCAGAGATACTTGATGAGGTTGAGGGGGATATAGAACAGGTAGTAGTAAAGAGGGAAATGGCATGTATCAGTTACAGCTCTAAGACCAACTAAAGTGATGAAAGCTGGACTCCATTTCACTAATATTTTTCATGTATGTTTGCCCAGGAGAGGGGAAAAACCATACACTTGAGAAGATTTTGTAAGGTACAGTTAACATTATTAACCTTACAGAATCAGAAGGAGAAAAAAAAAATGAGACCAGAGAGTGAGCTGAGTGTCAGATCATTTAGGGTCTTACAGGTCCTGATATAAATAAACTTTGGTTCTTATTCTGAGAGAAATGAGAGGTCATTGAGGATTTGGATCACTCTTTATATCTACATTATAGTAAATAACACCAGGGTTGAAGAAAGGGGATAAAAGTGGAGCAAGAAGCTCAGCAGGAAACTATTAAAATAATGGAGACAAGAGATAACAGCGATTTAAACTAAAGTGGTTTAATAAAATGGATGAGAAATGAGTTGAGCAATTTAAATATTTCCCTGATTGTCCCAACAAAATTTTTGGTGGATTGGCTATACATTTTGGGACAAAGAAGAGAATAATGACAATTTTATGATACTTTGTTTTTATTGTGTGTGTACATGTGTGTGTTTTATCACTAGGCCAGTTCTCAAAGCCAACATTTTACCTGTCAATATTTATAGTTTCTTGCCCTTCCACCAGAGTGAACAATATGATTCCAATCATAACTATTTAGAAGTTGTCTAATATATAGAAGGAGAGGTAATGAAACATGAATGTTATGACAATGTTCTGGTGATATGTCAGAACTTTTGTCCATGGATTTCTCATCCAGAAGAATTTTTAAAATGATTCAATCAAGTAGGAACCTTTGAGGTAGCTTTCTGAATTGAAGATTATGTTCCAGGAAACACATTGAATTTCCCATTGCATTAGCCACAGGGACATTAACATAAAATGTACAGGAAATATTATCAATGTTACAAGATTTCTATGACTTATTCTTTTGCTTTGAACTGGTTGAGTCTCTCAACTGTTTTGTCTAGCAAATGCAAGAGCAGCCTGTGGCAAGGGCAGCATCTGTAGAAGGAAATGGGAAAATTGGATTACTCAGAAAATCACATTTATTGTGAGCCCCCAGAATTCAAGAAGTCTGGGAGCAATATCATGGCAATGGGCACCAAGGACACAAAAGAAACAAAGGGAAAGCCAAAAGAGAAAAAAGCAAATGTTAACTATTAGCAGCATTTACATGTCTGCTTTACTTGGTATCCTCTTCATGATATGGGTAATGAGAGTGCCCAAAATTCATGTCTATAAGTATATCTACATACTCATTGTGAGAAAAAATGACAACATCAGGAAGTGGGAGAATGAGCCCACTTCTTATCTAGCTTAGATGCAGAAATAAGAATCCCAGAGGAGGCTAGACATACGTCCCCTTTGTGTGAGAGCTCGCTAAATGTAATGTTTTCTGCTAAGAAACAGAGTAGAATGGGGGAACTAAAATTTTAGTATGGGTTGAGGTTAAGAAATAATTTCTTACAGTTCTTAATTTGATGAGTACCTATGGTCTTCTCAGTTGTGTGTGTGTTTTCAGTCTGGGTACCAAGAAATAACTGTTACATAAGGATAAAAGAATCACAAAATATTGTATTGAACGTTATGAACCTAGAACGTTTCCATCCAAGAATATCTGAAAAAAATCATGATAATTAAAAAGAAACAGAAACCTAGTTTTTTTTCTATTTTTTTCTTTTTCTCAAGTCAAGTATAGTTAAATGATTAAAAGTTCATCATTTTGATATAGTAGAAAAGGAACAATAGATTTGAAATTTGCAGGCGCAGTATGTTTTCTGGCCTTAATGAATTTTGGTGCATGATTTGAAATGAGTCATTTTACCTTTTTAAATATGATCTCACTTGAAGACATAAGTAAATTTTTAAATTAATTCAGCAAAGACATTCAGCAACTTATTTCACTATTTCTTGTATAATGAATGCAAATGAACAATGAAAGCCGTTGTTTTTCTTGCCGCATCCTCCTCATACATTTGAAAAATGGCTATAACCTGAGAGAAATGCAAACTATATTAGTGTTAATTCTGAACAACATTGGAGAGGGGAATGCATATGATGGAGGAATGGGAGGGTACTAGAAAGAAGTGACTTATAAAAGAAAAAAAGCATCAGAATTAACACAAAATCCTCTAAGTAGATCTACATCACATTCTTTAATGACAAAACTGAAATAATCACAATCTTTAGTGATTAATTCAAAAGACAGATAACACCATTTAATCCTTTATAAAAATAAAACATTCTATATATAGGGATCCATTGTAGCTAAATTTCAAGAGTCCCACTTTCCAGTGGAAAATTATTTTATATAAAATATCACTTGAGAAATAAAATTCTATAAATCAGCACAAAATTTTAGGCAACTAATATCCAGGGTTTTATGTGCATTATCCAATATGTGTCTATTGAAATTAATTAAAAATAAATAAACTTAAAACTTTAGTTCCATAGTCACATTAGCTATATTTCAGTTGCTTAATATGGCTAGTGACTACAATATTGGACAACAGAGCTATAGAGCATTTCTATTATTGCTAAAAATTATATTGACAGCACTATCCTAGATTATTGAAAGTAGTGACTTTTCTATCTTAACTCCTTTCTTTCAGATGAATTAATCATAAAGGAGATCTACTTACACCTTCTTCAATCAATGCTAACCATCTGTATAAATTTTATCATTAAATAGAGAAAATCTTGACTGAATTACAGTACAAAAAGTGCTTTCTTATCACAGTAGCAAGTAAGGTGATTGAATAAGTAATTAAAAAAAAGAAGAACTCTCAACAAACAAAAGCCCAGGACTAGATGGCTTTACTTACTGGTGAATTTTAACAAATATCTAAAGGAGAATTAATATAGTCTTTCTCAAATACTTCCAAAACTGAATAGGAGGCATCACTCCCAAACTTATATTACGAGGCCAACCTTACCCTGATAACAAAGCCTGAAATGTACACTACAAGAAAAGAAAACTACAGGCTACTACTGATGAATATAGAGAAAAAGTTCTCAAGAAGATATTAGAAAACTAAATTCACTAGCATATTAAATGAAATACACACCTTGATCAAGTGTGATTCATCCTGGGATGCAAAAATGGTTCAACATATGCAAATTAATAAATATGATACATCACATTAATAGAATAAAATACAAAAATCACATGATCATCTCAATAAATGTGGAAAAATCATTTTACAGAATTCAACATCCACTCATGATAAAAGTTCTCAACAAACTGATTATTGAGGGAATGCACCATAACATATTAAAGTCCATACAACAATCCCACAGCTAATGTCATATTCAATGGTAAAAAGTTTAAACCTTTTTCTCTAAGATCAGGAACAAGAAAAGAGCGAAAACTCCTTGCTCATCATAGTGCTGGAAGTCGTAGCCAGAGAAATCAGGCAAGACAAATTTCAAAAGGCAACAGAATCAGAAAGGAAGAAGTAAAATTGCCTCTGTTTGAAAATGACAATCTTATATATATAAAATCCTAAAGACTCCACAAAAAATGTTGGAACTAATCAATACATTTAGTAAAGTTGCAAGATATGTGATCAATATACAAAAATCTATAAACTAACAATAAATTTTCTGAAAAAGAAGTAAAGAAATTTATTCCATTCACAATAACATCAAAAATGATAAAATATTTAGGAATAAATTTAACCAAAGAGGTGAAAGATCAGTCCACTGAAAACTGTAAGATATTGATGAAAGAATTTGAAGAAGACAGAAATAAATAGAAAAATATCTTGTGTTCAAGGATTGGAAGAATTAATATCATAAAAATTTTATACTACCCAAAGTCATCTATAAATTCAATGTAATACCATTCACAATTTCAAAGTCATTTTTACAGAAATAGAAAAATCAATACTAAAATTCACATTGAACCACAAAAGACTGAATAGCCAAAGCAATCCTGAGAAAGAAGGACAAACTTGGAGGCATAACACTTCTTGATTTAAAACTATATACAAAACTGTGGTGATCTAAACAGTATGGTATTGGCATAAAAACAAACACAAAGATCCATGGAACAGAGTTGAGAGCCCATAAATAAACCACACATATTAGGCCAACTAATATTTGATAAGAGAATCAAGAATTCTCAAGAAAAAAAAGTAGTCTCTTCAATAACAGTGCTGAGAAAAGTGGATGTTCACATGCAAAAGAGTCAAACTGGACCCTTATATTAGACCACTCACAAAACTTAACTCAAATGAATTAAAGACTAACATATAAGAGCTCAAACCAAAAAACTCCAAGAAGAAAGCATAGGGGAAAACCTCTTTGACTTTGGTCTTGGCAATGATTTAATGGCGATGACACCAACAGCACAGGCAACAAAAGCAAGCATATACAAGTGGAACTATATCAAACTAAAAGGCTTCTGCACAACAATAGAAATGATCAACAAAATGAAAAGGCAATCTATGGAATAGGAGAAAATAGTTTCAAATCACATATCTGATAAGGGGTTAATACCCCAAATGTATAATGAAGCATAAAACTCAATAGGAAAAGTACAAATAATCCAATTAAAAAATGGGCAATGAACCTGTATAGACATATCCCCAAAGATATTGAAATGGCCAACAGGTACACAAAAAGGTGTTAACATCACTAATTATCAGGGAAATGCAAAATAAAACCACAGTGAGATAGCATCTCACAACTTTTAGAATGGCTATTACCAAAAAGGTAAAATAACGTCTTATCAAGGACTTGGAGAATAAGAAACCCTTGTAAACTGTTGGTGGGAATGTAAATTGGTAGTGGCACTATGAAAAACAGTATAAAAATTCTTCTAAAAATTAAAAATAGAAGTACCATATGATATAGCAATTCTACTTCTGAGTATATACCCAAAGAAAGTGAAATCACTATCTCAAAGAGATATCTGTACCCCTATATTTATTGTAGTATTATTTACAATAGCTAAGACAGGGAAACACCTTAAATGTTTATCTATGGATGAATGAATAAATAAAATGAGGTATACATCTATCTATTTATCATCTATACACACATACTTTACATGTATATACTATATATATACTATATATACCATATATATATATATATATAACATTTTCTTTATATGAGTAATTCAGCCATAAAAAAGTAGAAAATCATGCCATTTGTAACAACATAGATGAACCTGGAGAGCATTATGCTAAGTGTAGTAAGTCCAAAGAGAAAGACAAATACTGAATGATCTCACTTATATGTGGAATCTAAAAAACACCAAACTCACTGAAACAAAAAAAGTCTTGATTGCTGTGGGGACAGAGGGTGGGAAGTATGGGAAATGGATGAAAGTGGTCAAAGGATATAAGCTTCCAGTTATAAAATGAATAAATTCTGGGGATGTAATATACAGCATGGTTACATTACAATACAGTTAGCTATACTGTATTTCATATTTACAGAATGCTAAGAGTAGATTTTTTTTTTAATTCTCAGCAAAAAAAGTAAAAAAAGAGTTGTAAATATGTGAGGTGGTGGGTGTGTTAACTAACCTTATTTTGTTAATCATTTTGCAATGTATACATACATAAAATCATTATGTTGTGTACCTTAAACTTATACAATATTGTATATAAATTATATCTCAATAAATCTGGAAAAAATATGAGTGAAAAACCAGGTCCTAGGCATGTCCTGATATTGTAAAATATAAAGTATACAGTACCATACATAGACACACTTCTGCAAAAGTTTTAGATCTAAATATAATCATGCCTCTGGAAATAACTTCTATGTCTAGGAAGTGCAGAGGCTAAAGAAATCACAATAAAGAAGATAGAAGCTGCCAATTTCAGAAGATGGGGTATTCTACAAACCACTGACTCAATTTCTGCAAGTCAGTGGCAAGCAAAAGAAGCAGAAGGGAATTAACTATACTTCAATAAAAGAAAGAAAAGAAGCAGAAGGGAAAGAGAGGTTGTTTTAGATTGCAATAGACTTTCTAAGAAAGTGTGATGTTGAAGAAACATCATTATATGCTCAAATTTACATTGTCTTAACTGTCTTACCAGGTATTGTTCATTGATTATATATGAAAAAACAATAATGTGATAGTAAATCTCTGAATGGATACTCTGTTAACAAAATAATCCAATTTAAAATAATCAATAATAAAACAATTGATATTATGTGCCTCCTGATATAATGCATTTAGAAGGACTCAATATCTCTTATGTGACATTTTTGCCACAAACGCATATTATCAAAAAAGTAAAGATAACAAGTCTTTAACGTAAAGAAAAGAAAACCTTTGTACACAGTTGGTGGGAATGAATGTTGATACAGTCAATAAAATTCATCATGAGAAAACATCAGACAAACTGAGATTGAGAGCCACTATACAAAATAACCGGCCTGTATTCATCAGAACAGTCAATGTCAAGATACACAAAGAAAAGGTAAAGAGTTGTTACAGATAGAAAAAGTATACTGGCATGGCAACTAAATACGTGGTGTGATATTAAGTTGGATCCGGTACTAGAAAAAATTAAAGCGACATTAAAAATCAATAAATAAAAACATCAAGTAAGGATTGTGGATTTGATGACAGTATAGTGTTCAAGTGAAATTTCTTGAGGTCGATAACTATACTGTGGTTATATAATAGAATGACTTTAAGAATTATAAGGATTATACACTGAAATATTTAGGTGTAAAGAAGGGAAATATTTCCAACTTACTCTAAATGATTCAGAAGTAGCTCAATAGATATTTACATAGATAGATGGATGGACAGATGAATAGGTAGATCAATAGATTGGTAGATAGTACAATAGAAGAATTATAAAATCAAAAGACACAAAATCTAATCAGTAATTTGTAAATTTGTTTAAAGGATATATTGAATATCCTGGCAGTATTTTGCAAATTTTCTCTAAGATTCTATCCAAGTTTTCAATTACATCAAAATAAAAAGTTCCCAAAACAAAAAAAGAGATACTTCAGATACAAAACAACCAAATGTATTGTTAAGATCTTTTTGGAGCCTCATTTGCACAAACCAGCAAATGGGTAACAATATTTTATGAAAGAATCAAGGAAATTTGATTAGACTAAGTACTATATCAAGAAATTAAAATTAATTTTGTTAGATGTAATAATAGCATAATAATTATATAAGAAAATTCATATTTTTAGTGATACATACTGGAAGATGTAAGCATAATGTACCATGGTGTTTGGGACTTGCTTTAAAATGTTTCAGGAAAATAAATAAATACATTTATAAAAAACCCAGATGAGGTAAAACCTTGAAAATTATTGATTCTGGGTGATGGCATATTTTCTACCCAATTTGCTACTTAAAATGTTTTGTCCATAGTAAACATTTTAACAGTAAGTGCCAAAAAAAGCAAAAGAAAAAGTCTATTTGGAATAATTTATCTGTTCCTAGGTGTTTAAGACAGAGACATCTTCAGCAAATGCGATGTAACCATTTTCCAGGAGTCAAATATTCCTCAGTAATGTGTTGTCATGTTATTTTTTCAACAAAACAAGGATAAAAGTCATATTAATATGATTCCACCAACAGATTTTTGAGCTCCAGAGATGGCAGTGTAAGAATGCACTTGGGAAGGATGTGGGTGGTGAATGCTGTCAGGAATCTTTTCTTTTCTTATATTCCCATAACTGACACAGGTGATTATCACAGATATGATAATCACAAAAGTCAGAAGCTATATTTTATTGCAGATACAAATTCTTGACTTTGTTTCTATATAGTTAAATGCCTAAAGATCTGAAAATTGCCTCTCCAGTTTTTTTCTTCTCCAAAAAACGCATGTAAGGATTTGTGAGCAAAATTTTAGAGTGAAAGTTTTTTTAACATATATACACATATATAAAATATGTGTATGTGTATGTGCACACACATATACATATACACATACATAGATGTATACATACACATATGCTTGTGATGGTTAATTTTAAGTGTCATCTTGACCAGGGCACACTGCCCAGATATTTTGAGTAAAATTTATTCTGGGTTTGTCTGTAAGGGTATTTCTGGATGCAGTTAACATGTATAATAAATTGGTAGATTGAGGAAAGAAGATTGTCCTCCTCAGTGTGGGTGGACCTCATCTAAGCTGTTGAAGGCCTGAAAAGAACAAAAATCCTGGGTAAGAAAGAATTTGCTCTCTCTGCCTGATGTCTTCCAGCTGAGTCATCATTATTCTCCCACCTTTTGTCAATACTTGGACTTGGGCTGGAACTTACACCATTGGTTCTCCTGTTTCTCAGTCTTTCAGACTTGGACTGTAGGTTATTCCATCAGACCTCCTGCATCTAAGCTTTCTGACAAGGACTGGAACTATATAATTGGGTCTCCTAGGTCTCCAGCTTGTGTGTGTGTGTGTGTGTGTGTGTGTGTGTGTGTGTGTGTGTGTAATATATAATATATTCAGGTAAACTGAATTGTACAAGATGCAGGATATAGCAATAAATATATTGAAATCTATCACAAGGTGATTGCAGCTAAATAGAAGAGGAAGCCTCTAATAAATAATTTCAAATCAGTAGAAAGAAGACTCTTTTGTGCTGCTTCTGAAGAACTATTGTAGCACAGACTTTGGTGCTTTTAAAAAGGCTTAGTTTTAGGGATAGTGCTTGAACTAGCTCTAGAAAGAAGGACAGAAGTTTGTCAAGCCAAACTATTCAGCATGTTTACAGGCAATGAAGTGTAGAGCAGCACAACACAATTAGGAAATTACAGGTTATTGTGCATTGGTTGATCATTTAGAAAAACTCTGAGAGTAGAAACTGCAGAGAAGGTAAGTTGCAAATCTCAGGGGTCCTTTTACACTGTGCTAGAGTGTTTAGACACCTTTCTGCTGGGTGATGGGTAGCTACTGGTTCGGTTTTAATCAGTAGAGTGACAAAGTCGATTTGTTCCCTAGAAAAATTGTTGTGTCAGAAGTATAAAAAATGGAGTAGAAGGACAAGGGAGAAGGGTTCACACATTTTTTTTCTTACTTCGAATCTATTTATTTGCTGCCTTTCTCAAAGACTTTTGAAGAAAAAAATGGGTATCTAGCCACTGCAAATATATTTTTTTCAGAATAAAAATAAAAATGCCTACATTGTTAATTGCAATAACTTTTGTATTATGGCAACATGCTTAAAAATTATTTTGGACTACAAATATTTCAACTGAAAAAGCAGTGTATCCTTGGCTTCTCCAAGTATAACAAAATGATTTTTCAAATCAGGACCTAACTCAATGAGCTGACCTGGACTGTTTCAGAAATCCTGGATAAATAGGTTTAACTTTTATAGAAATAATTCCTAGTTTGTGTGTTTGTATGTGGAATCTCCACTGGGAACATCAGTCTCTAATGAACAGGAAGCAGGGTCCTCAAGTCCAGAAAAATAATTAATCAATATGAAATACTGGTTGGGAATTCGATATCAAGGGGTTAATTTTACCCAGCCAATTTGTGTTTCAAGCACAGTCCCACAAGGTGTTGCATTACTTTAAAAATGTACAAAGGCATTTATGTGAGAATAAGTGGGTAAACAACAACAACAAAATAATTCAGGTGAAAAAAAGCTTAAGATACTTTTCAACAGTGTTAGAGGCTTCATGCTACATTGCCTTCAGAAGAGCCACTGAGAAATGGCCAAACTTCTACCTGGACCAGGGTCCAAGTCTATGAGTTGAACCCAAGAGAAGTATATCACTTTAGAGTTGACTCCTCTTAAAATAGGTGTCAAGGAAACCTCTCTTGCTTATGTTAATCCCATCTTTTCTTCTGGACCCTTTACTAGGCTTTTGAATGGTGACAGAACACTGGGGTGGTACAAGAGGTATAAAGGGAAAATATACTACACCCTCCATCCAACTAAAAAATGCCCATTCTTTATCCTTTGAGTAACACACATGTCACCTCAACCTCTTCATGAACTGTAAAGTTGGGCTTGGATCTTGTTGAAGATAAGAGAAATTGCTCAGCCTCTGGACATTGAATTTTGAGTTCAGTTTAGAGAGTACAGTTTATTTCTTTAAACACACTATGTCTGGGTAAAACACATTTCTTTGTAAACAGTCATGTCTGAGTCATCTAAGAAAATACCTACTCTGAGAAACACTGTTTTCACATCTTTAGTCATAGGTGTTCCTACAGGAAAACTATGATTATATGTTGTAATCTATTTAATAATGCTGAGTCCAATCTAGCCAAAGAATTTTTTTTGCTCCACATTGACTCAGAGAGTTTAGCATGAATATGTGTGTGTTTCTGACAAGTTATGCTGTAGGCTATAAGAAAACAAAAAATACACAGTAATGAGCATAAAACTGGTACCTGTTTGGATGTAAGCTGCAGAAAAGCCGCTTGTTTCTAGTTACTGATCCTTATCCTGCTTGTCAGATCTTTCTCTATTCATTATTCTCTGTAAGCGCAATGGCCATTTTTTTAAAATTAATTTTTATTGGAGTATGGTTGCTTTACCATGTTGTGCTTGCCTCCACTGCACAACAAAATGAATCAGTCAATGGCCATTTTTTGAATGTACTTCATTTGTATGTGCAACAGTATTCTGTCAGTAATATTTTGTACTTTGTATTGCCCTGCATGATATAGAGCTGGCCAGGCTATAGAACCAGTAGTAGCAGAATGGGTAATAGAATTCAGATTTTCTAGCTAGGGATTTATTTCATGATAACACATCAACTCCTAACATTAGCAGTGACTACAGGGAGGGTTTGGTTAAGGAAAGCTTCTTGGATCATGGCTGGTTGGCCTATGCTTAAAACACACAAAGCTTTCATTCTCTAGAGCAATTGTTGCTAGACACCTGTTTCTCAATGTCTAAGTTACATGGAGGGAAGTTACCAAAGCAGTTAATAAATAGCAATAGTAATGTGAAGGCCCATGATTGCCCACCGATGAGCATTTTGGCAAGGCATTTGGGCAAGTAAGAGTAAGGAGACGTGGAGCATGTTAGAAGTGCCTAAAGAAGTCATAATGGGAGAAAATTTTGCTGTAACTTTGCAGGAGACTCAACTCTAATGATATATTTTTTCTGAGAACAACAAACAAGGGTTTATAATTATTAACAATAACTTCTAATTATTGGAAGTAGCTACTCTATAGATACATTCAAAACAGGAACGTATGATTTTCAGGCTTGGCTTTATAACTGCAAACCATCATGTTTCTAATTACATCTTAATATTTGTGAAATGGATCTAAAGGGAATGCAAATGTGTTATGAAATTCTCAGAGCACTAATTTTAGTCCATTTTATTTAAAAATTAAGAGCAATTTTAGGAACATAGAATGGCATTACAAAATGAAATTGGAATACTTTCAAATACCACTGATCTAACCAGTGATATGTCAACAAACAAAAATCTCTAAGTTAACTCTTTACCTAACTATAAATTAATTCCACAATCTTCCTAATAACTTTTATTTCATTCATTTTTTGACATGCTTTCTTCCATGATATACTTGGATACCTTTAGTGAAGAGTGTGCATGGAAAAAGTAATATGTGGCAGTAATATGCTTTACATCCTATGGCAGAGAGGTCAGTTAAACAATAAATAATCTTATTTCTATTCCATACAACTTCTTAGCCAGGTATTATATCCTTCAGCCCCCTTGCATCTAGGTGGAGTCATGTGACTACTTTTGAGAAGTGGAATGAGCAGAATCTATCTGGGTCTCTGTGTTTTTATATATATATATATATATATATATATATATATATATATATATATATATATATATATGGTGTTACATCTTCTCATTCTCTTCTTTCATAGAAAGTTTGGTTATGATGTGATGAAAATGGCTACATTACAGAGGAAAGAAGACTGGATTGAGAAACTTCTAATCAGAAATATCTACCTTGGACTTTATGTAATGAGTAATAAATCTGTATATTGTAAAGCTACAAAGATTAGTTTTGTTTCTGTTTTTGTTGTTTTGTTATAGCAATTAGCCTAACCTGAGTAATACATATGTAAAATCCTCAAAATACCCTGAATTAGGTACGATTATTATGGTCATTTTATAGATGAATAAATGTAGCTCAGAAAAATAAATATTTGCACAAGTTAGTAAACTGCAGGGGATATATTGAAATGAGGTTTGTATACGTCTAAAGACCACGTGTTTAACCAAGATTGACAACCTAATAATAGGGATATCTCTATCTCACAGTAGAATCCATTGATTCAAAGATGTTCTAGGCAGTAAGCTAAAAGAAACAAAAGAAACACAAGCATGAAAGAAGATGGCATTTTGGGGGTTAATTTGATTGTATTATTTTTCAAAAATCTCCACTCCTTTTCCCATCTTTGCCATGCTGCAATGTGGTTAGAGTATATTATTTGACCCATTGATTTAGGGCTTGGTCATATAATTTGCTTTGACCAATGCCTGAGTGTGGACGTAGTGGTGGGCCTGTTAGGGGCAGCAGCTTTAGTTGCATCATATGTTTCTGTATCCCTTCTTGTGTTTCATTGCTGTATATGAGAAAAAGATAGATAGCGGTTGTTCTGTGTATCAAGGTTACAGAATAAAAACACAAATGGTGCAGACTTGAAACTAGTTCACCCAAACCCATCTAAAATCAGCTGAACCCAGCTACATTCAGCTGAGTCATAGATAACTGACACTACCATGAACGAGAAATAAATATTTCATGTTGAAACACACTTAGATTCTGGGTTGTTTATTATGTGATGATATATTTAGTATGGATGGAATAAACGATATGTGTAGGAGTGTGGATTTCTGATATAGCAAGGAGATATGATTGAAATGGTAAGTCAAGGCTAGATTGCGATTGGCCTTGTATGCTATGCCAAGAAGTTTAAGTATATATTACAAGAACTAAGAGAGTTACTGGAGAGGCATGAGCCTGTGCTCCATTTTGGTTTACTAAGATAAGCATTTCATCCTCTGACCATCTTCAAAAAAAAAAAAAAATAGATTGCTGAAAGGGGCAAATGTTTAGGAAGGTAGTAAACACACTATGGTGCCAAAAAGTCTTGTGTCAGATGTATAATATTTGGTTCGTGAATCATTCAAGGTTGGCACATTTATCCTGATGTCTGACCACAATGGCCCGAGCATTGGCTTGCCCTATTACTGCCTTCATGGAACCAAGTAGCTAAAGCCATTGTCCTTACAGTTTTAGAAACACCATGAGTAGTGTCACTGGTAAAGAGAGACTGCTTTGCCTGCTCACTGGCCGGAGAGTACAGTAAGTTCCCTACATACGAATGAGTTCCGTTCTGAGTGTGCATTTGAAAGTCCAATTTGTTCATAAGTTCGACAAAGTTAGCCTAGGTACCCAACTAACACAATTGGCTATATAGTACTGTACTGTAACACGTTTATAATACCTTTCACACAAATAATACATAAAAAACAAACACAAAAATAAAGAAAACATTTTAAATCTTACAGTACAGTACCTTCAAAAGTACAGTAGTACAGTACAACAGCTGGCATATAGGGGCTGGCATCCAGTGAACAGGCAAGAAGAGTTACTGACTGGAGGAGGGAGAGAAGGTGGGAGATGGTAGAGCTGAAGGATCACCAGCAATAGGAGACAGAAGGCAAGCTGCAATTTCACTCATGCCTGATGGTGACGGCACAGGTTCTGGTTCCTTGCTGGATTAAATTCTATCTACCCTCTTGAAAAAATGATCCAGTGATGTCTGGGTAGTAGCTCTTTTTTTCTTATCATAGATTACATGGTAGCACTGGATTGCATTCTGAACGACTGCTGCACACTTCGTGTACCATCCTATGTTCTGGTCCTGTGCCTCAAAAACTAACAGTGCCTCCTCAGATAAAGAAAATTCCCTTGCCATTTCCTGCATCATGAATCTCTTAGGTTCTTCAGTTACTTCTTCTTCCTCTTGTCTCTCTTCATCCTCTCTCTGGGCCTCCAATTCCATCAGGTCTTCACTAGTAAGCTCCTCATGTTGCACAGCAAGGTGTTCAGTGAAGTCGTCCTCTTGAAGATCTAGCTCCAGCTTCTAGCTGTCGGTCACTAAGTTGCTCAAGACCTCTTTGGACTCCTCATCCAAATGCATGTTCACATCTTTGAAAGTTCACAACTTGAATGTTCTTATGTAGGGGACTTACTGTATTCTCAGTTGCTCTGGCCTTTCCTTTTGCCACCTGGGATTATCCGGTGAACCAAACTGGAAGTTCAGGGAAATGAGTGATACATAAGGCACATGGTGACCAAAGAGAAATGGAAGATAAGAGGAAAAAGACAGAAAAAAAGAATGTCCTCCCTATTCTGCAAAGTAGTACATACTACCTCTCTGAAGATATCCCATGGGACAGTGGAGTAGTACAATTGTTTACTGTGGCCAGCCAAGAAATACACCCTCTCATATTTGTTTTATCTCCTCCCTGATTATTTCCTTTTTGTTTGTTTGGTTTTGGTGTGGACTTTTATTCTTTCCTTTTTTTTTTTTTTCTCTTAAGTGAACTCAGATGAATATAGTGAGTGAAACAAAACACTGTTGGTTTCTGGCTTTCAGGTCAGAGAAAAGTGTTCACTAATAGAAATATTGGCTTGACATTAAGTGACCTGAGTTTGAGTCTAAATTCATTCAGTTATAATTTCAGTGATCTCAGATAATTCCCTTAAACTGCTAAGCCTTCCTTTCCTTATCTATCCAAGGAATTGATCCTTGTTCACAGAGTTGTAAGGTAACGTGAGTTAATCTATACAGAATTGCTATTAAACAGCACCGCCTATGTCCTGAAAGTGTCAAAATATTCCTTAGAGGGAGAGATTGGGCCAAATGTGGTACAGCAGAGAAAGGTTTGGTGATAACTAAGCAGACGTATGATTTGGATGTGTAATCAGGATATTTGTCTTGAGAAATGTAAATTAATGCTTATTAAGTATTTAGAATATTATAGTCCTTGCTCAGAGCCCTTGATATATACTAACACATTTAAAACTTATAATAACTCTATGAGGGAGGCATGCAAACTGGGGAATAGAGAGAGGTGTTGAGTACATATCCACAGGGTTTAAACTGCTGTATCTGGGACTCAAATCCAAGATACATTTGTAATCACTATAATAAAATGAAATACATATTTTGAGAAAATTTTGAGCAATTTAAACATTGGCAAAATTTGGGTGAAGTGGCTATAACAAAAAGGAAATCTTTATACTCTATGTTTGAGGTTATTATTGATCATAATTGCTTAAAAACCTACTTCATCACATAGACTAATGTTTCCAGTAGAAGCATTTTAGCATTTTTTATCCTGAACAACACTGCTTAGGAGAGGACAAGGATCTCCCTGTGACAGATTCTTGAAAAATAATTCTTATAAACAGGAGAAGGAAAAGGTAGAAAATGCCTTCTGTTACTTGATATTTTAGTGCAGGATTTATATATTCAAGAACATGGATATTTTGGATCAGTGCTTAGTTTCATGTAATTTATACCTATATGCTTATAACTTTAAAAATATCATTGAATGCTACTAATAAATATACAGAATATAGTCCTTCATTTTTCAACATATCAACTATCATGCCTGTTTTTTTTTAAATAGCTCTCTTAAAGTATAATTTCATACAATTCAACAATTTTAAGTATATAATTTGTTGAGTTTTAACAAATATGGACAGTTGACTATCACATGATACAGAATATTTTTATCAACTCCAAATTTTCCTTTGCTTTCTCCTTTGTTGTTAAGTAAAGGGGCAGAAAAGCCACAACCTGGAAGAAAAGGGATAATGGACTTGTATCCAGAATGTATAAAGGACTTTTGCATCTCAATAAAAAGGACAAATAACCCAACTAAAAATAAGTAAGAGTAGAAGTGTTGAATATATATTCCCCAAAGTATATATCACTCCTATTTTAAGAGAAGAGGAATCTAGGGCTTAGAGAAGATTAATAACTAGTCCAAGTTTCTATTTGATGAATGGTGGATTTGGGATTCAAACTGAGGTCACATTGAGAGTGAGATTTGTGTTCTTAAAGTGAGAAGGTGAAAGGTAAAGAGTAGAAAGAGAGAAAGAGAGAGAGAGGAAGAAATAAATAGTTTTGGTGGTCAAAATTTGAATGAGTTGCATTACCTCAAGCCCTACTGTTTTATCTCACATGTTCCAAAGTATGAGTAAATCAGTAATGATGGCATTGAACTACATGAACTACACGAATATTGTTGTGTAACTAGTACTTATAGAAATAAGAGAAAAAGCCTCCAGTTCAATTTTTATCAAAGTAAAGGGAATGCCTTTCAAAAAAATCTTTCCTTCTATGGGGATTATAAAGGTAATATGATCACATGGGCAAATATGTCTCATGGCAATGATTTCGATTGACAGATTCTAAGAACAGAGAACAAGTAAACAAAAGAGAATTCTGGTAACTTTCAGTTAGCCTTCTTTCTTTCCTAGATTTATCAGGTAGAGAAATCGAAGAATATTTAGAAACAAAAGACAACAACAAAATCTTTACAATGTACTTTACCAGATGTATGCTAATGAAAAGTAAAGTGAAAATGAAGCTATGAATGTGTTTGCAAAGTGAGAAGTGTGGTTCAGCCTTTTTTTTGGGGGGGGTGGTTATTATTATTTAAACGTGTTAAAAGAGTGTAAGTAAATCATTAAAACAGCTTCAAAACATTTTATGAGTCACAGCAACGAGTCATCTGTGCGTATGGGAACAGAGATGTCCTGTGACTGTAAGACAATTTGGCCTCTTAATTAGTTGTTTTAATTTGTGAGCTTTGAGTTGTGACTTTCTTAAACTGAGTAAATCAAATTCCTTAAAGAGAAGAGGTCTTGAGATAAAATCATCAGCTAAGGACAAAGCACCAAGAGACTCAAATCACTGTTCACAGCATCCGGTTACTGAGCCTAAGTAATGTTCACATTTTAGATTTCTTTACCTTCTAATTATAATTTTAGTCATAATAACAATAATAATTTAAAAATCCCACTTATGGACCTAGATATCTAGAGCTTACATATTGTTTTCTCATGCTGTTTCAAACAAGTCTCAGAGATCTGAAAAGTAATATTTTTATTCCCATTTCACAGATTTAAAGACACTCTTTCCTCAGGAGATTTGAACTTGCTATTGTATTTTTCTGGAAACTCTTGTTTTCGATATATCAGTGGTTAGCTTTTTTGTTTTTTTTACCTCTATATATTGTATTTTTATGCAAATGCCATCTTCCAACTGAGAACATCTTAGGTCACCCTATTTAAAATTTCAATATGCACCCTTTTAACACTCTTTTTATTCTCCTTCCTTTTGTATTCCTCCCTCCCAAAGCATATATTACTGTCAAATATAATTAATCTTTTTTATTTACCCTGCCTATTTCTTCTCTCATCCTTCTAGTGTGTAAAGTCTATGAGTAGTATGTCTTCGAGGACAGGGATTTCAGAAACACCACACACTCTGATTGACAGTACTTGATTGAACTGATAAACACAGCTAATGGGTAACTGACATATAATTCAAACTTAGGCGTTCTGATTACATGTTAAATTTTGGTTTTCAAATACTAGTCACAGCATATTTACATGAAGGAGGTTGGGGGAAAGGTAGAAATGGTTCAAATATGGTTAAAATTGATGAGATTAAGCCCTTTCTCTTCAATATGAAGAGTCAGCAGGTTCATATGTATCAGCACAATATTCCAACAGATTTTGGCTCTCAGAAAGGAGTTTATTAAATAATATTAAAATTTTGATTTTTTGCATATTTACTCTTGCCAGTTCATTTTCATTCTGCTTTAGTCCTCAGGCTGCTATAACAACGTATCATAGACTGGGTGGGTTATAAAAAACAGATATTTATTTCTTATAGTTCTGGAACTCTAAGACCAAGGTATCAGATTTGTGGGGTTCTAGTAAGAGCTCTCATCCAGGTTGCAGACTGTCAGTTTCTCATTGTATCCTCATCTGGCAGAGGGCAGAGAGAGGAAGCAAGCTCTAACCCCACCGTAAGGAGATTTATAAGGTCACTAATCCCATTCATGAGGGCTCCACTCCTATGACTTCCTCTAATCCTCCCAAAGTCCCACTCCTAAAACCATCACATTGTGGGGTAGGATTTCAAAATATGAATTTTGAAGGAACACAAACATACAATCATACTGCACTTCTTCACACAAAAAACACATTGTAGGGTGACAGATGTCTAAATGGACAAGTGGGAGGTGGATTCTATTTATGGACCTGCTAAATATAGTTATTCAGAAGTTGTGTATCTTCTCTGGACTTTAGTTTTGTCATCAAAAGTGTGAGGGGGCTGGCTGGGATTATTTCAAGTGCCCTTCCTGGTCTCTAGAAATGATTCTCATTGATGTATAATTGTATTACTGTATAATTATATGAATTATAAACACACCATAATAGATAAGATTTTCAAGTTCTAATAATGTTGTTTCTAGAAGTCCCAACACAAGCAATCTATCTAAATATATTTTAGTTGATAATCACCCGTTTACACTTTTATAAGCAAAGTGCAAGTCAAATAAGCTCTGTGAAGCTTATAAGCTCATTATGTTGCTATTCCCTGACATTTAGACAGCTATTTAGATTAGTTTTGCATAAAATAAATAAAAATGCAGTTCCATTTCCCAGTCCTTGTAATTTGACCTAAGTCTACAGCTTTACTAGCTTCTATATTAGAAAGCTCAGATGACAATGGAAATAGGAAAGTTGTTGCTAAATCAAAATTGATAGCATTGGATAATGGAATTTTACCGACTAGTAATAGGAGAAAGAAAAAATCCTCTGATATCATAGAATGCTTGTGATAAACATTCCTCAAGAACAGCAATGCACCTGACTCAGCAGTTTGTTTTGTTAAGCAAAGGCCTAGAGGAACCCTAACCCACAAATATGTCTTATACTTCTTCATCTACTGTTTTACATTGCTCAGTAAGTTTCTAGTTTCTTGAGAAATGTATGTTTGTGATTTAGTACTACAGAACTTTTCTCTGGCAAATTGAATAAGAGAGCTTAAAGAATATTTAATATAATGCAGGCAAATTTTTTAAAAGACCTTATTATTGAAGATAAATCTTTTTAATGCTCTTTGGTCAGACTGACTGTCTACAGAGATTGGCTTTGATGAAAAGAAATGTGCCTGGCTAATATCTACAGTAGGGAAGAAAACCTAGCAATTGCATTATCTTTTGTTTAGACCTCCAACAAGCAAGCTAATAACTTCCTATTCAGCTGTTTGTGCTTTGATTATAGGCCATTAATGGGCATTATAAAATGAAAAAAAGTTTGCTTAGACTTTTCACATGGATATTTCAACTTCATACTAATGAGTCAAGTTCTGTCAATTCTTTCATAAGTTAGAATCTTAATAAAGCAATATGGCTTAACTTCAGCTAAATAGCAAATTATTACCAAACTATATGATGAATTTCATATTTCTTAGTAAAGATCTTTGCTCTCAAAGTAGAGCAAAAGTTCAAACTAGGGATATGAATTCCAACAACAATTAGTACTAACAAGAGAGACATTTGAAATATCCCAGGTATTTAGTTTGTCAATTTATATTCCCTGAGGGTAACCATATAAGTTCTCAGTTCTATACCAGTATTTACTTTATTAATACTTCATTGCCATTTTTAAAGACAATAGAAATAACTGACTGTGAGTTTGGTAAGGATCGATGGGAGAAGAATGGATAATCAGCAATGATTCTTTGAGGGCTCCAGCCCAGATAATAAGTTATACATGGCTGGAAGGTTGGTCATTGCCTGAGGGGAGAAATATTTTGTCTAGTTGACATTTGGGTGGTAGTACTGACTCTTCTTTGAAGATAGCTGCCTTAGCAGAGAAGAATTTCAATGTTTAAGTACTCAGGAACAGAGGTTCTACCTCCTACTCTTCTGATTTTTTTTCTAGTGGGAAATAATTTACTGATTATTCAACCGTCTCTACTTTCAAAGAGTAAAAGCTGGCTTTGGGGTATGATTTGAGAAACACAACAAACTATATTTCTTCATCTCTAGAGTCTTTCTTCCTCTCCCGTTCAGCCCAGTATTCTTGTCTGCTGTATCTCTACTGAACAAAATTAACGAAAATTATAAAATCAAAGTCATGTCTCTAGCATGCTTTAATTTGTAGGGCACCTTACAATATACAAGGTGTTAATATGTATAGAATTTTTTCTCACAGAAAATCAAGAAATGTATTAATATAACTCATTTTACAAATAAGAAATTTGTGGCTCAGAGATCATTGAATCAGTTTCCAAATATCATAGTGCTATGATTGTCTAGCATGGGTATAGAGCCTAAATATTCTGATATCTGGTTTGTACTTCTTCTTCAGCACACTACTCACTCAATAAGGTATCTTTTAAACAATGAATCCTTAAATATTCTTCATTATTAAATTTTTTGGATGATATCATATAAGTAAAGAAGAGGGAAGGAGATAAAATTTATAGATGTCTAAGAAGCAAAAATTCCATAAAGAAATCCTGGAGGACAAGCAGTTAATGTTTTATTGATGGAGCTTTAAAGAGAGACTTGCCAGAATAGAGAGATGTTCAAACATCTCTCTGATATGGGAGTTCACAGGCAGGAGAGTGGACTTTAAGGTAAAAATAATCAGGAATGCTTGATGAAGAAGGTGGCACTTTTCCTTGATAGTCAATTAGGATTCTGACATGCACTTATGGGAATGTTAGGACCCTGTGACTATAGAGTGACATGAACAGACCTAAAAGTTATGAAGCATAACAGCTAAGTGCTGTTATAACTAGGACTCAAATTTATGGGAGAATGAGAGACATGTCAAATGGTTATAAGCTAAATAGAGAAATAGAAAGTTGGGTTCAGGCAACAGCATTGAGTTTTTTAAACCACAGTTTAAGGGTTTTATACTTCAGAAATCAGAAAGCGATTTTACTGATTTTCATCTAATTTTACAAAATTTTGAAATGATGCAGGTATGTTAATCTGACAGTAGTTTCAGAAAACATGAGACATGGGAAAGACAAAGTTAGATTCAGTTAGGTTCCATGTAGAGACTGAAGCAGTCCAGATGCCACATTATAATCAGATGACAGCATCTAAAGGTGGTTCCCACAATATTGTGTGTATTGTGTTCAGGATTATATTTCGTATGTATTTGAAAGAGATCGGATGTATGACCCAGATTTTCATTCAAGTCCAGGCCCTATTATAAATAGACTTTGATGTTTCAGGTTAGTTTCTTTACTATTTTTAAGAAATGAGGAAAATTATTGATATTTATTTATAGCCCCTAGAGATGTGCTTAGTGAATAATTCTGAGCTCCACTTGAAACCTGAACGTGTGACTTGAAGCTGCAAACACTGAGTATAAATGTAGTCAATAGCAATTATACAGTGTTTCCAATGTTGCTTAGAAGTCATGCAGAGAATTAAAGGACAGAATCAGACACATTACTCTAAATTTACAAATAAATATTCCATAGGGATAACAAATAAAATTAATAATACAGCATTTTATCTTTTATTTTTGGCAATGACTCAGTTTAACAATGTTAAGTAAAGTAACATATGATGGCCAATTGTCCCATTTGTCTATGACTATCCAAGTTTTTTATAACATTAAAAGTCACACATCTGGAAAATCTACTATCCCAGGAAAATCAGGATGGTTGATCAGCCTAATATTTCACTATAATTAGAAGTAACTGTTATTATCTAGCATGGAATTGGTAATTTTAATTTATAGTTATAAATGGCTTAAGGTATGCCTGGGTACTCAGATTAATCAAACTAGAGGCTTTATATTCAAACAGTTACCCCACTTTTGAATGATCAGTTACAGCCAAGACCCAGGGTATGCTTTAAAATCTATCAAAAATAAATACAGTGTTTGCTATTTTAAGCATGTATGTACATTACTTTAACTTACGTATCAACATAACCAGTGTAATCTGTGTTTTTTACAACATAGCAGAGTCAAGCAAACAGAGTTCTACCTGATACCCAATTCTAAAAGAAAAAAGATCTCCTTTTTTTTTTTTTAATTGGGAAATAATTCAAAGAAATCAATGTTTAAAAAGTTGAAATGAGTCCAACATTTTGGCACAAATAGTCTATGCCTTGCAATGCAGCATTTTCACATACATCTTAATGTGAAAATAAACCGAGATTGTTCTCATTGAAGTGATGATATATCAGAAATGCAACCAGTTGTCATAAAGAAAGCCATAGCATATGGAACACAGAGTGCACACACACACACACATGTTCATGCACACACACACACCTTACTCTCTTTTTTGGAAGTGCAGTAAGACCCAGGTAAGCTGTTCCAAAATAACGACACAATGTAGCAAGTCTCTCTCCCTAACATGTCATCTCCCATGTCTAGTGAAAGGAAATACAGTTCCTTTTTAAATAATTCTTTCTGTAGATTTATTCAAGAGCAGGGAAAGTCAGGCTCCCTTCACCAGGTGATGCTATGGGTAGGGGATTGCCCTTGGCTGGTAAACCATATGTAGTATGTCTGTATATTAGGTGGCATTCTGGCTTCTTTCTTTTCTCTATGTTTACCCCTCCCTTTCTAAATCACTTAAAACAGAACATTAACTTAACATGTGCAGAAAATTAAAATATTTCTTTTAATTAATGATCGAAGGATTATGTACATTAAAATTAATTTTTAAAGTTCATGATTTATAAGAAATTCTAATTACTAAAATAGAAATGAGTGGGCATACGTGGGGAGTTGAGGAATATTTCTCTCACAAGGCATATCACACAAGCAAAATTAAGTTGATAGCCAAAGCAAACTTATTAAATCAATTTTTGAGTGAAAGTTAGCTTCTGCTCTCCACTGCCAGTGCCAAATACCTGAGCCATATTGGTATATTAATATGCAAATATAACTTCCAATTAGTTAGCCATTTATTTATAAGGAAACCTTATGAAAGACTGAGAAAAATACAGATACTAGCAAACTTTTTAAAAAATATATAAATTATACACATAGGAAAATTGCTCTGGGTCATAACCTTCCTTCTATCATGAACTAATTGTGTAACCATGAAGCAACTCACTTGAATTCTATGCACATGTGTATTATGAAACTAAAACGAGTGTGCTTTAAGGTCTTTCCTAGGTTAAAAAAATACTTAGGATTTATAACTTCTGTTCTTGGTCAGTTACTCTTTAATTATACTTCCTTGGCTTGCAAAAAAGGAAGACAAAAATCCTAGCAAGTTAGCCTCTCTTATTGGCACCTGTATAGCCCCTGTTGTATGTTCTATGGTGATATAAGATGCTCTAAACTGCTCTAAGATGCCACCTACTTACCCACTGAGCTTCAACCTTCCCTCTCAAACCATAGCCATATTGGCCAGGCCTGTTACTTGTTCTCACTTTCTTTATTTTGTCTCTATTTCTCATATGGATCCAGAATATTTTCCTTATGAACAGCCTCATTAGCTGGGTTCCAAAAATGCTATATTTTCCTGGTCCACTGTTTCCTTAAGGAGGACACCGCCTGGTGCCCAGAGCTCAGCACTAACCCAGAACAGTTATCTAAAGTCAAAATCCTAGCAAACATCTAACTCTGAGCAGTGCCACGGTTCCGTTTTTTTTTTTTTTTTTTTTTTTTTTTGCCACGGTTCATTTTAAGGGATTTTAATTTCAGGCCAGTTTTTAAATAAGTGAATTTTACATAGGAGGCATCAGATTTTCAGGGATATCTGAGACAAAAGTTTGTGAATATTATGAACTATAGAGATACCCTAATGAAAGGGTGTGGGTCATATCTGGTCATTCTTTCTCTGTTCCTCTGCTTATTACTTCTCATCTTCCAAGCTCTAAGTGTTGGAGGACCCAGGGTCTACCTTTGAACTCATCTCCCTTGGTGACCTCATTCTATCTTATGGTTATCTACATGGTTACAGGTCCAAAAAGTATGCCTGATATGGAATGTTCCCCTGAACGTCAAATTTATGTTAACTGCTTACTCAATATCTTAACTTTGGTGTCTAGAGACATTCCAAAATTAATATCTCCAAAGAGAACTTCTGATCTTCCTCACCATTGCCTAAATCTGCTCTTCCTACAGTCTTCCCTTTATCAGAATGTGGCAAATTAATCCAGTTGCTCAGGCAAAAACAAACACAACTCTGAAAAACATTAAAAAAAAAATCCTTGGTATCATCAATGACTCTTTCTTTTTTAAATTTTTTATTTTTTATATTTTAATACAGTTTTTAAAGGCCACACTCCACTTACAGTTATTACAAAATATTGGCTACATTCCCTGCATTGAACAATACATCTTGCAGCATATCTTATACCCAGTAGTTTGTACCTCCTACTCTGTCACCCCTTTATTGTCCTCCTCCCCACTGGTACTACTGGTTCTCTACTCTGCTTCTTTTTTGTCATATTCACTAGTTTGTTGTATTCTTTAGATTCCACATGTAAGTGATTTCATACAGTGTTTGTCTGTCTCTGTCTGACTTATTTCACTTAGCACAATGCCATCTAAGTCCATCCATGTTGCTGCAAATGGCAAAATTTCATTCATTTTTATGGCTTAGTAGTATTCCATTGCAAATATATATATATATACCACATATTCTTTATCCATTCAGTTATTGATGGACACTTAGGTTGCTTCCATATCTTGACAATTGTAAGTAATGCTTTTATGAATATTGGGATGTGTGTATCTTTTCTAATTAGTGTTTTTTTGGTTTTTTTGGTTTTTTTTAGATATATACCCAGGAGTGCAATTGCTGGGTCATGTGGCAGTTCTACTTTTAGTTTTTTGAGAAATCTTCATACTGTTTTCCATAGTGGCTGCACCAATTTACATTCCCACCAACAGTGTAGGAGGGCTCCCTTTTCTCCACATCCTTGCCGACATTTATTGTTTGTATTCTTTTTGATGATAGCCAATCTGACAGGTGTAATGGTGATATCTCATTGTGGTTTTGACTTGCATTTCCCTGATGATTAATGATGTTGAGCATCTCTTCATGTGCCTGTTGGCCATCTGCATTTTCTCTTTGGAAAAATGTCTATTCAGTTCTTCTGCCCATTTTTTTAATCGGGGGTTTTTTGGGGGTTTTTTTTGATGTTGAGTTGTATGTGCTGTTTATATATGTTGGATATTAACCCCTTGTTGGTCATATCATTTGTAAATATTTTCTCCCATTCATTAGGTTGTCTTTTCATTTTGTTGATAGTTTCCTTGCTGTGCAAAAGCTTCTAAGTTTAATTAGGTTGCATTTGTTTATTTTTGTTTTTATTTCTTTTAAAGAGATGGATCCAAAAAATATTGCTGCAATTTATGTCAAAAAGTGCCTGCCTATGTTTTCCTCCTGGCTGGTCTGACATTTAGGTCTTTAATCCATTTTGAGCTTATTCTTGTATACAGTGTTAGAGAATGTTCTAATTTCATTCTCTTCCATGTAGCTGTCCAGCTTTTCCAGTACCACTTATTGAAGAGACTGTCTTTTCTCCATTGTATATTCTTGCCTCCTTTTTCATAGATTAGTTCACCATAAGTGTGTGGGTTTATTTCTGGGCTCTCTATCCTGTTCCATTAATCTATGTATCTGTTTTTGTTCCAGAAACATACTGTTTTGGTTACTGTAGCTATGTAGTGCAGTCTGAAGTCAGGGAGCCTGATTCTTCCAGCTCTGTTCTTTCTCAAGGTTGTTTTAGGTATTTGGAGTCTTTTGTGTTTCCACACAAATTTAAAAAAATGTTTGTTCTAGTTCTGTGAAAAATGCCATTGGTATTTTGATAAGGATTGCATTGAATCTGTATATTTTCTTGGGTAGCATGGTCTCTTTAACAATATTGATTCTTCCAATCCAAGAACACATTATATCTTTCCATCTGCTTGTGCCATCTTCAATTTCTTTCATCAGTGTCTTATGGTTTTTAGAGTACAGGTCTTTTGCCTCCTTATGTAGGTTTATTCCTAGGTATTTTATTCTTTTTGATGTGAAACTAAATGGACTCTTTCATACTCTACTTCCAATCCATCAGCAAATGTCAGTTAGTCCAAACCACTATCATCTTTCCTATGAATGTAGCTTCCTACATGGCCTTTTACTTTCATTTTTGTCCCCACAGAGTAGCCATAGTGGTTTTTGTAAAAAACGTATCATGTTTCTCCTTTAAAAAAATGGTTCTCCAATGGTTCCCATCTCACTCAAAGAAAAAAAAATTCCCTTAAGTTCACTGCAAGTTCCTTCAAGAACTGTCCCCTTATCCTCACTTTCTTCATTAGTTCTTTGATTTCATCTCACTAGTCACCTCCTGAGTCACTAAACTGGATGCAAACAGACCTTGTTACTGTTCTGGAAAAGATCAGAAGTTTTTGTCTTTTTTTGTTTACTGCCATATCCCCAGCTCTCAGAACAGTGCCTGGGATATAGTAAATGCTAGTAAATATTTGTTAATTATAGAATAAATGAATGAATCCATGTTGAATGAATAAGATAAGTAAATTCAATTTCAAAGTGAATTTCTGCTTTTAATAATGCCAAGTCATTTTTTCAGATATAGGTAACGTACATAAATGTCATGCAAAATAGTGACGTCTCTAACCTAAAAGGATAAGTTTTGATAAATTCCAACAGCATTTCCATTTAAAGGTTGAGGTTCAGTCTACAAATAAATCCTAAATAGCTGTGGCTATCTATGTATGTCAAAGGAAATTATTACTTATTACATTTGTCCCAAGTCTCTGGATATTTCAAACAATGCATTGAAGAAATCAACACATGGACACTTGCTTGAATTATGTACTTTGCATGTGAAGATAGCATCAAAGACTGTATTAGCTAAAATATCTTAATTTGCATGTGCTCTCAAATCCAGATGTGAGTGGGTAAATTAGAAAACTGGTGCCCTCATTGTCCTTAAGTGGCTTAGAGCAAGGCAATTCATTGTGATCAACACAAATGCAATGAAATGTTAAGGTTAATGTGTGTTTCACAAAAAGTTAAAATTTAAATCTTCAGTGAATACTTATTACTTTACTTTTTTGTTTTGTGAAAGGATTGCAATCCAAAATGGAACTGGGAAATATGAAATGGAGAATCTCATGCATGCACCCTCAGAAGAATGGAACTTAAAAACTACTCAGCCATAAAAAGAAATGAAATTGAGTTATTTGTAGTGAGGTGGATGAACCTAGAGTCTGTCATACAGAGTGAAGTAAGTCAGAAAGAGAAAAACAAATACCATATACTAACACATATATATGGAATCTAAAAAAAACCAAAAATGGTTCTGACGAACTTAGGGGCAGGACAGGAATAAAGACGCAGAGGTAGAGAATGGACTTGAGGACATGGGGAGGGGGAAGGGTAAGATGGGACGAAGTGAGAGAGTAGCACTGACATATATTCACTACCAAATGTAAAATAGATAGCTAGTGGGAAACAGCTGCATAGCATGGGGAGATCAGCTTGGTGCTTTGTGACCATCTAGAAAGGTGGGATAGGGAAGGTGGGAGGGAAGTGCAAGAGGGAGGGGATAGAGGGATATATGTATACATATAGCTGATTCACTTTCTTATACAGCAGAAACTAACACAACATTGTAAAGCAATTATACTCCAATAAAGATATTAAAAATAAATTAATTAATTAAAATAAAATAAAATTGTGTTGTGATAAAATACGTCACAAAAAAAAAAAGCTAAGAGATGTATTTCTCATAAATACATGATTTACAGAAGAATGGGCCTTATCTACTGATCAATGAACATCTGGCAATAATTTCTCCCCATCCTCAAGCCAATAAACTTATTGCTTGGACTCTGGCTGGACTTCCTCCTCTTTCCTCTCCTTGCCTATAAATACAGTCTGCTCCAAACACTCAATGGACTCATTTATGCTTGCGAGGACATGGTTTTCTAAATTGCCATTCCTCTGCTTTTTTCAAATAAACTTAATTTCTGGTCATTTGAACTTGCTGCTGTTTAATTCTTTATTTAGGTGGACAGTTTATTTATTTATTTTTTAATTTAAATGCCTTTTGTTTCTCTCCTCTCACCTACTGATATATTTCCACTAGTGGAAGATTCGACTATTTCTCATGCCATTTTTTCCATTGTTCTATGTAACAAAAATTTCAGATTATAGTAGCCTCTTTCTTCCACAGACAATATTGCAGGTAAATACAAATTTCTACAGAGCTAAAAGGAAAGCATTTCACATTCTCTCATTATGAACAACAGGATGGTATAGTAGATATAGAGGAGTGTGTATATTAGGCTAAATGCATTTTTTTCCTTGATTATACTAAGCCAAGCCAAGTAGTAAACAAAGCTAACCCAACAACAGCAAATGCACCAATATTTCATTGTGGTAGCACCGGAAGTCAAAAATGTCTAGATAATGTATCCCAGTATAGAGTCTACTTTTAGGTCCACTTTCCCTATCCCACTGTTTTGTTTATGATCCGTTAGATAATTAATGTAACATTCCTTCTGTATTTTTAACAAAGGTCCTCCTTGCTAACTTGTTTACCTATGTGACTCTTAAGATTCTGATTGCACCACCCACCAACCTTCCTGATCACCTTTAGAAGCTGGCCAATATAAAAAATTCCCACAAATCCTCTCCAAAAGTCTAGTGTCTTTGTTATATGACTACTTACAAAGACAGTTTTTTTCAAAGTGGGACAGCACTGATTGTTGCTGGAAACTTTTATTTTAAATCCATATATCTCAAATGAAATATATGCTTTATCCCCCAAAGGAATATATGTATTATGATGTATAACATATCATAACAGCATACAATTTTTCATTTTTTATTTCAAATGAAAATTTAAAGCCTATGGTTAACTGATTTTCAGGGATGTATGCAAAAACATCAAATAATTTATCCAATTTTTACCAGGATTCAGTTATGTTTTTAACACTTCATTTGTTAAAAAAAAAAATATAGTAATAATACATACTTCAAAAAGTTGTTATAATGATCAGAAGATTACACACAAACACACCTATACACACTCTACTTGGTACATTCTAGAAACTCAATAATCAAAATATTTTTTAGATGTAGTGACCATAAATGAGCAGATCATAATTTTAAATACAGTGACAGCTGTCCAGTAACTGCATACCTAAATAAACTAACCCATTAGAAATATAAATGGTATCCTTCTAGAACACACAAATATACCATAAGGGTTCCATATAGTCAATGTATGGCAACTTTCCACCAACTAGGATAAACTGTTGACCATGACTAATTGGAGTATCTCCTTTTTTTCAAGCTATATTAGGTAGTTTTCATAAATGTTCATCATGGTTTTAGATACAGAGATTTTTGCTATACAGTATTCAACATTTTTAATTTTAAAGTTTGGTAAATATATTATTATTCAGAAGGAAATGATGGCTGATTATGCTCAGGGAAATTCTCTCTGACATTAACCATCAATCAGGATGTAAATCTCATGCTTGATATTAGTGGGCTGATCTGAAGAACAAATTAGCCTATGACTGTATAGTAATAATACAGAACTTAATAAGATGTGTGACTTAGCAAATAAGGTAATTGAAATATTAACACCACAGAAACTGCAGTTTTATTAGAAACACCTTCATTATTTAAACAAGCAATATCCTGTATCACCCTGTTATAGCACATTGCTAGATTCTGTGTGAGACAAGGATAATTCCAATTTATCTCAGACTTAGCCACACATTTTCTTTTTCTTCCTTGCTTTTGTCTTTTTCTTTTCCTTTTCTTTTCTTTCTTTTTTTTTTTTTTTTTTTGGTTAAGTGTACATATTCCCCATGACACAAATAGGAACTGACACCATCCATCTCCTGATAACAGCCTTCTCTGTGCTTGAATTACTTCTTCTAAATTTACTTAACAGGAAAAAGGAGAAAAAAGTGCCTCCCAGTCTTCTTTATGTGCATTTTGGTTCAATTTCTCTCTTCTGGGTTTCATTTGTTTGCATTCTTCCTGTAGTTTCTTAAGGTGTCAGGGATTGCTTAAAATGCACAGAACAAAGAGTTTTGCTTCTGGCCACTCCTGCATATTCAAAATGGAGTATAAACACTATCCATCTCAAGCATAAGGGAAAGAGCTCAGTTTGTCCAATGCCTTGGAAGAATAAAAAAAAAAAAAATGTGTTCCCTTGTGAGATTCTTATTCTGTTTGCAGATGTCTTGCTTCATTTTTAAAGGAGAGAAACCTGGATTGAGTCAGCAGTAAAATTAAGTGTTCTTTAGTAAGTTTTACACTTAACCAGTAGAAAATTCATAAAGCAGCAACCATGTCAATTATTTCTTGATCACTGACCATTTTTAGATAATTATAAATATGGAATTAAATTGTGTATCTGAAAAAAATATGTGTAGCATATATTTTCTTAAGGGTAGTATGTTTCATGTAAATTACATGTAAGGGAGATACTATACTTAATTTAGTGTTTACAATTAGATATCTGCTTTAGCTGAGACAAAATTTTCTAAAATGAACAAATTATAAAGATATTCTATTATAGTTTCATGTTGAATTGAATACACATGCATCTCATTTCTTGACAGATCAGTCTTACAGAGCAAAGACATAGTTTTAAGTCTCTTTTGGATCCAATTCAATTAGTGTAATATTGTTTATGATACTGCTCAAAATATTTCCTATTGAATGAATTAATGAATGTATGAATTAATAGCAAGCAAACAATATCATAACAGATTGTAGATGTATTAATGTAAGATATATGAGCATATAAGCATAATTTGTGTAAGTTTAGCTCTGAAACCAAGTCATATAAAATACATTGTATTCAAAATATCTTTAATAGGTTGCATCCTACACATTGTACTACAATTAAATATGATTGACTTTAGCATGAAATTGTTAGCTACATGGACTGTGTTTTGAGATAGGCCTGGTTTCAAATATTTACTCTCTTTGGTAATTTTGGTTAGGTCATTCACTTTTGTATGCCTCATTCATAAAACAATGATAACAAGGTATACATTTATATAGTTGATGATTTAAGTAACTATCATGTGGAAAATGCTTAACACTGCATTTAGTAACAATAGGCCCCCAATAAGTGATAAATGATAGCTCTTAGTGCTAATATTAATATTAGTAAAGTTTTTTACTTTAAGAATTTTCTATCACACCTTTATCTCAATCTTCAGATTCTGCTTGAGGGAGATAGAATTAATTAGTATAAACAGAGAAACTTTGCAGACAAATATAACTGAGGCTCACTGAGCTTAAGTCATTTTTCTCATGATTACTATATAAGTAATAGGGGTGAATATGGATCAATAACTGGGTCTTATGAATTATAATTCATTCATATTCTGACTA